>NW_012102898.1:1001037-1058221 GCF_000951045.1 Mandrillus leucophaeus
TTTTGTATTTTTAGTAGAGACAGGGTTTCGCTGTGTTAGCCAGGATGGTCTCGATCTCCTAACCTTGTGATCTGCCTTCCTCGGCCTCCCAAAGTGCTGGATTACAGGCATGAGCCACCATGCCCAGCCTAGGTCCCAATTTTCTGTATTAGTCCATTGTCACACTGCTGTAAAGAAACAGCTGAGACTGGTTAATTTATAACGAAACGAGGTTTACTTGGCTCATGGTTTGAGAAATGTACAGGAAGTGTGGCTTGGGAGGCCTCAGGAAACTTACAATCATGGTAGAAGGTGAAGGGGAAGCAGGCATGTCTTTCATGGCCAGAGCAGCAGGAATATAGAGAGGAGGGAGGTACCATGTGCTTGTAAACAACTAGATCTTGAGATAACTCACTCACTGTATTAGTCCATTTTTGCACTGCTATAAAGAACTACCTGATACTAGGCAATTTAGAAAGAAAAGAAGTTTAAGTGGCTCACAGTTTTGCAGGCTGTACGGGAAACATGGCTGAGAAATTCTCAGAAAACTTTCAGTCATGGTGGAATCAGGCACACCTTATGTGGCTGAAGCAGGAGGAAGAGAAAGAAGTGAGAGGTGCTACACATTTTTCAACAACCAGATATCATGAGAACTCACTACCTGTCACAAGAATAGCAAGGGAGAAACGTGCTCCTTGATCCAGTCACCTCCCACCAGGCCCCTTTTCAGACATTGGGGATTACAATTTGATATGAGACTTGGGCATAGACACAGGCCCAAACCATATCAGTATTGTTTTTATAATTTATTTCAGAATGTCATTCTCCTTATTAATTCCATATTCTTTTTGTCACATCTTCAGTCAGCCACTAGGGTATTCTAGTTGGATCTCCCTTCCAGAGTGTAATAGCTGTTGATATACAAGAAGTTCAGATAGCTAATAGTTTCCAGCTGTGTCACTTGGCACATCTATCTTCACTTACAAGCTGACCCCATTCTCTTCTTGATCAGCTGCCCTCCAAGAATGGGCAATGGCAGAGGTATCAGGACCAGGTCATATCTACCCAATATAAGACTCAGGTAATAGATTATCGCTGCACTGTATCTTCCTGTTGTAGTGGCCAAGACATTGTCAGATATAAATTTCAGTTTGTTGTTCTTGTTCAATTCTTCTTTCTCCTTGCTTTCCTTTCTCATGGCTCCAGTGTTCCTTGGGGTCTGGAAGCTATCCTTGACTAATTTTGCTTCCTTCTCTTCTATTTCCCACAAGAGTTGATCTCAATGAACTTCCTACGGAATCAGATTCCCAGAGGACGTAACTGAGAGATACCAGGAGTGATCTGAGAAAGCAGATGTGGTAAGATAGGGTTTTGGGGACTGTATATCTCATTGCTCTGTCAGTAATAGAAATCCAATACCAAGAGGCATGCTAAAAACAGATAGTGTCTGGAACAGAATGGCAGGTCTACTGCTAAATATTGTGATAGTGATGGCTTGGGAAAATGGTCATTTGGATGTGACTGCACTCACCAGCACAATGATGCAGGTATTTAAAAAGTACAGAAGTAATGCAGACAAGGGATATTTATATTTATTGGTTGTTACTGTTTTATTGACATCCAACAGAGTGATAATGGAAGGTTAGGACAGTAGACAAGCAATTCAAAACAAAGTGTGAAGACAAGAGCCTTTTTTTTTTTTTTGTACCTTAAGTGAAACTTTTATTACCTGCAATGAGAGGGCAGAATAGCACATTATACTTAGATTTACGCAATTTCAAAATAACTCACAATTCAACTGAGGCAGATCTGTTATGCCAAAGTTGAACCCTGGTGGGAAAAACCTGGAACCCTGACATAGAGAATAGAAACATCTGAATCCTTGAAAATTTTAGTTACCCAGACTACTCTGAACTTACAGATTCTACAGAGGTTTCTCACATCTCCTATTATAACCTAGCAATCCCTTTTTGCAGGAAGATACTGTGGAACTCTATCCTTACCTTTTCCATGGACACCAATTTGATAATTAGGGTTAAGTCACAGCATAACCAAATTGATATCATGCCAGGACTAATAAGGAAGAAAGAACTTTACACTAATGGACCTGCAGAAATTAACCACTGGATTTGTGAAAGAGAAAATAACATAAAACTGGATCAGCAACATTTTATTCACAGTATATTGTCTCAGGATTTGGAATTTAACATCCCAGCAAGGACCTCAGGGGATGTCTCATAGAAACCTAGAGAAAGCAAACTTTCATGCTGAGCAAAGTTGAAATGGCCGAATTGATGTGACAGACAGTGAAAGAAGAGACAAAAACATTCAGGAAAGTTGTCACGCTGGAATGGATATATTATGTGATGCCAAAAGAACACTAGAAGATTATGTTCTAAGGGAGGCTCAGAAGACGCAGCATTCATGAAGATTATTGCAAACGTTCTTGTGAGAGAGACACTGACATCACTCAAAAGTCTTAGCCAGGGGTTAGTACAGGAGAACCTGCCATAGAGCTTGGCATGTTGATAGCAATGGGGATAATGGCATATCAAAGTAATAGAAACCCTGTGGCTACTCGTAATGACCCAAATCTGGGAGACTGGTCACAATAACCATAAGGGGTGGCAAGGTCCAAGTGATATTCAAGCTGAGATTGACTCATAGAAAGTTGATAAGATGTTTAACAGAAAAAAGCATGTCTGAGAACAAAATATGTGAGGCCAACAACGTTCTGCTGAAAATACGTAATGAAAAGAAAGCAAACATGGATGAACAGGAAGCTAAGGGCAGCCACTTCAGTGGAGTCATGATCTTTAACTCCGTTTCCAAAACTAAGTCAATTTTCAGATCCAGAATGCACTGATTGAAGTGCCTAGGTTCCCAATTGAAAGGACTCAGCAATTTCAAAATAATTAAACAGAAAATGGTTTTCCCCAGCCCTTCCCCAAAGGGATCTTCAGCTGTTTACTCAGATGATACTTTAGGTAATAGAGATGCTAGACATATCAAGATCAATTGAACACAAGCTATGAGTGAGCATCGATACTTGAAGACCTGAAGCATTTTCATGGCTTCCTTATTCAAGTAGAGGCATACAGGAAACAGGTATTTATTGGAATTAATATAATTTGGAAACTCATCCCTACTCAAATGTCATGTTGAAATGTAATCCCTAGAGATTGGAGGTGGAGGTGACTGGATCATCACAGTGGATCCCTCATGAATGGCTTGGGCCATCACCTTGGTAATAAGTGAGTTCTCACTCTGAGTTCACATGAGATCTAGTAATTTTACAGTGTATGGCACCTACCCTCCAATCCTGCTCCTGTTTTTACCATGTGAAGTACCTGCCCCCACTTCACTCTCTACTATGAGTAAAAGCTCTCTGAGGCTTCTCCAGATGTCGAGCAGATGCCAGCACCATGCTTTCTGTATAGTCTGCAGAACAATGACCCAATTAAACTTCTTTTATTTATAAATTACCCAGTCTCGGGTATTTATTGATAGCAATATAATAATGGCCTAATACAGGAGTTACGACTAATGTTTGGTTTAACATTGATCCATTGGTCTGAAGATTCACCTTGTGATTATATTCTCCATGCCCTGAATTTATAATTTCAATTAAAGTATTTGGCAGTTAGATTATACTCCTACTGAGTCTTTGATTTGTATATTAAGGGCTTTGAGGAGAGTGGAGGAGGTCAAGCTTCCAACACTTCCCCCAACTTCACCTTGAAAGTAAATGAACATCACTATTTCATCTCTAGAGGGACACAAGATGGCAGTGGGTTGTGCTACCTTTAAAGATCTAAGTGAGGCATAACGGTGATTCCTGTCATATTTCTGTTTAACCCACTAGTGTGGTCTTACTGTAAATGAAGGGATCCTGGAGAATGACCATAGAATACCACAGTTTCAACCACGTAATGGTTTCAGTCATAGATGCCATAATAAATATGCTTGAGTGGATAAATATGTCTTCAGCTATACAGTATGTGATAATCAGTTTGAGAAATGTAAGTCTAATATGGAAAAATGATCAGAAAGTTTTCTTATTTACATGAATTGGACTAATATATATTTGTTATATATGTTAGTCCTACATCTATATTACATACATATACATATATTATATATATGTTTTATATATACATACATATTATATATGTTTATATATACATACATATATTATATATGCTTTATATATACATACATATATTTTATATATATATATTCAGTTTAATCCAGGGATCAATTAACTGTCATTTCCTCTGTCATAACAGAGACCCCAAAATATCTGAATTATCTAGTCATCCCAGAGAACATCGCATTGATTGTTCCCTCATGCATTTCACTATATTACCTTAGGTTATGTATGGTGAGACCAGATACAGATCAAAACAGATAACTGAAAAAGTTTACAGGCGTGTTATATTCACAGTTCCTGCAAACAACAAGGGGAAGAGGCTTCTGAGTAATACTTTATTATGAATTCTGCAAGAACAAAAGGACAAAGCAGGAAAAGTATGTCTAGGATTGGCTAATGTGAATAATTTCAGTAGCATCTGGAGTATAGGGGCTGTCCTTGGTTGTCTGGTATCTGATTATGTCGGGGTTATTAGGGAGGATACAGAGTGGCCCACAGTTTGACGATCTATTGAGGGAAATGGTTGAAGTGTAGACATAGACACTTAAAAAAGGCAACTTACTGGCCTTTTGCTAGTGCATCAAACCTGGATCAAGATAGAACACAGAAAACTGTTACATCATGATATCATGATGAACAGATCAGGAAGTATACTATGTCTGTATATATCAGGCATGAGCAGTGGCAAATAATGTGGCTAACTGCACAAGAGCCTGAAAGAAAAAGAAATGAAATATCAAAGACAAATAGTTCTTGAATAGAACCATGTACATGACTATATGGTGAAAACACATAGTGTAAATATGTTTGTGTCAGATGTTAACTCCCACCAGAAATCATCCATTTTTGGAAGAAGCCTTTCACAACCAGGAAGACAAAATAATGTCAATTGACATTGTCCTTTCTCCATCTTCACATGATCCAGAAATGGCATAAGGGGCACATGAACAGAGTAACCAAAATGGCAGATGGAGGCTACACATAGACCCAACAAGATGAGCTGCAGCATGGGCTATAAATATCAAGATCAATTGACCTGTTACACTTCTGTATCTTTATCCTATCAGCAGCAAAGAACAATGTTGACCTCCCATTGCGTTACTGTTTCCTGAGGAGTTTACCAAGTCAGATTCTTCTTTACCTGAAGGGCTACTGTCTTCACTGGAGTAAACAATTTTCTGAGTATAAATTTGCCTTTACAGTCTATGTATCATCATCCACCCTCAACATTCAGGGTTACTGAGTGATTAACTCAAATGCCACACAAAATAGTATCTAACCAAAAAACCACACTTTACAGTAAAGGAGGTACAGTTGTGAGCCCATAACAATGGAATCCACTGATTCTACACCATAATGCTCCATTCAAATGCAGCTGGAATGATAATGTTGGAATTGCCTGAAGGCAAAGTGGAGACAATACTCAGTGAAGGTGAGGTACCATTCTCCACGATTGCCTCAACCCTGAATTAGAGCCTATATATGTTGCTTTTTTTTTTTTTTTTTTTTTTTGAGTAGAAAGAACACAGAAGTCTGACTGACAACCAGTTGGCAATGTTAGTTTGTAGTGAATGTGACTTTGCTATGTCCTCTAGCAACACCAGTGTTTGGTAGCAAAAGTGGCCTTACTTGCTGTCATTTCCATGTCTGCAAATAAGGACTCTTCAAAGCCAGAGGGTCTGAACCCTAACTCTTGTGCAGTCTTGCTAATGCACATAGCAAAGTCACATTCACCACAAACTAGTGTTGCCAACTGGACACTTTGTACTCCTTGTGTTTGGGGAAACAAGCAAGAAGAGTAGCCTTCTTTGTGTATGAATAATTGATCCTAATCAGATGGAGGAGGTAGGGCTGCTGTAACACCGCGAGAGCAAGAAGTAAGATGTGTGGGACTGAAGTCACCACTCTCGTGCTTCTTGTTATTACATTACCAGGCTGTGACTATGAATGGAGAAATGTAGCAAAAATAGCCTGAGAAGGGTATGTTTATCAGAGTCTAAACTCTCTAATAGGAATGTTTGAGTCTTACCACCAAGAAGCCAGAGGACCTCATAAAGGTGACAAGCCAAAGGCAGCAAATTTAGAATGCATAGTGCCAAGGGAAATAATGACTACCAGTTGTGACACTAAGAACAATTATAGCAACTGGGGCTAAATGTATCCTATCAATCTCTCTCTTCATTTTCATTTAAGAGGTGCTCACTAGAACTCTAGATGAACTGCCCCCTCTATGTGTATGTAGAAGTTGATTTACATGACATAGGAGTGGGACTGTGGCAACCATGGAGATGCACTCCTTGGGGCTTCCTCAAAGTAGGGCACTTAGCTAACAACATCAAGACTCAGTGCCTTCAGAAGCTTCCTTAGCTTGTGAGATGAGGCCACATTCTTCACAGGTAGCCCAAACCAATCAATGACCCCTGTAACTCTACTTCAGATGTTCTATTTCTCTCCAGTGCAGGACATGTCTGATAGGTGATCTTCATTCTCAGGTTACTCACTGGGTTGACTTTGTCAGCTCGACATTATGGATTGCTGTTGTAGCTGCTCATTCTTTCTTATTTCACTCTTTCTCATGTGTCATACCTGCATCACTGTCTGAAGGATTTCCCCGCCCAATTCTTTGTCTTCTCCTTTTAATCTCTCACTCACATTATCCTCCAATAAACTGTGCTGACTCAACTCCATTTCAATGTCAGCTTCCCAGAGGACCAACATAACCCATCTCCACAAAACTCATAACTTATGGGAAATAAAGTTTGTCTTAGTCTCAGAGTTAATACATTGTGAAAATGTTGATACTGTGTAATTAGCATTTGTCATATCTACAAATATATCGTAAGCTTTCTCTGGTAAGCAGGGCTAATTTCTCGCAAATCATATGAATTGCAATTCTCCAATTTATACCTACACTCCTTTTTTTCTTTTGTGACATAATACAAAACAAGAATTCTTTGTAGACAGCAAACTGTATTACATGACCTCAAATACTAGAGCACTTATTGTAAGTGTTGGCAATAGAAGTTAGATCATAGAGAAAAAGGAGCTCTTGTGTGAATGTGCATCAGAGCATATTTCTGAAATGAATAATCTAAAAGCATTTTAGTGGCAGATTTATGGGAGAGTAATTGAAAAACCTACTCTGGAATTGACCTTTATTCCTGTCAAACTTCTATCTCAAGTCATTCTAATTATGAGTGAGTGTCTTGCAGTCAATTTATCAAGGCTTTATTACTTCACTTTAAAATCAAATTGATTCATCTTGCTCAAAGCACATAGAGTTTCCCAGGAAAAAATAATTTACATACTGATTCCCCTTAAGGAGGGAGTAAATGAAAGCCAGTAAACTTTCTATTCAGAGAAGAGAGTATTTCAATATTTAATTTCTTCTTTCTATTTATTTTTGTAACTGGACAAAATTTACAATGGAAGAATATTTTGAACAATGAAACAGAGTGTATCCAGATGAGATAAAAGAAAGTTCTGTGAAGCAAATTAACATAGCAACACATTCTTTCTCTATATCCAAATTGCCTTCCTGCCATGACTTGATGGTTTGAAATTTATAATGGATAAAAACATAGAAAACATATTTATGGGCAAAAACAGTTTTATAGAAAATGATGGAAGAAGAAGGTTTTGTATATTGCCTTAAATAGAGTGGCATTTACTTTGACAACAGCCTACAATATATCTGTATTTCAGTGCTTTTGTGAAAAACAAGATCTGTAAAGTAAGGATTATTAAATGCACAGACAGAAATCCCTAGCAAGATTTGCATTTTCCCATAGGTAGGTGTGAAGAGCAAAGTTTTATGATTAGCACAGACACAGTCTTACCTAGAGAAACTCTATCATACCTGTAATATTATAGATCAACACCAGAATCCTAACCAAAGAAATGAGGACAGTTCACACTTCCATAAAGGGAGCTATGTTCAGATATGAAGTGAGATATTTTACAAAGAAGAAGGGCTGTTGATGGACCGGCTGAAAGCTATTTAAGTTTTTGTCATGTAACTTGTAGAAGTAAACCAAGAGGGGATGAGAATTTCAGTAGAGCCAGACCTCATAACATATGCTGGTGGCTCGGTCATTGCAGTCCTGATTTAAAGACTACCTCCAACATATTAATATTTCAAGTTAGACATCTAATTTAGAATTGCTTTTTCTGCCAGGATGAAAATTTGGCAAGGTCATGAAATAAAATGGGTGAAGTTTCTATTAGAACTTTCTAAAATACTACTACTGACCAAGAAAAATGTAAAACAAACAAAGAGACCAAAACCAGTTACTTTTAATTTTGAAATATTGTCAATAGAAATAAATGACCAAAAATGTTTTTAATTAATCAAAGTATACACTAGGCAGATTCTTGTTAGAGCTTTAGATTTTTATCATATTAAATTGTGATACATGTATAACCTTTCCATGTTAGTGTGAAAGGAGGCATAGGAAATAAAATAAATTTTCAAACATAAGACTTTTCTCTATTAACTTTGAGTCTGAAATGCTGAAATACAGATTTAAGTACACTTAATCTGATATAACATAGCAGTATTTGAAATATAAAAGTAAGAAAGAAAAGCATTGGATAATGAATACTCCATAAAAAAATTTATTCTTTTGAGGTTGATCTTTGTTTCAACGTTTGCTATTGAAAGGCATGTTTTCAAATATTGGTAATAAAATAGAAAACTCAATGCATAAAGTTCTGCTCTTGTGCAGTTCACTGTATAGTGAGAAACAGTGCTAAATAAAAGAGAAAAAGATAACCAAAGGCATGCACTGTAAATCAGCTGATAGTTACTAGAGTGGATAATGGAGCAAGGCCCAGGACCGTAGCCAGAGCAAAATTTCTGAGGTAGGAGATGATATTGTCATAGGAGAACACAAACAAATAAACAGACAAACAAAATCTCCCACTGTGAAAAATATTTGGAAACTACTAGATTAAACATCAAGTTTTTTCCTTTGTTGTAGGATCTCTTGCAATTATTGAGATGCTAATATGTATTTTAACTCCTCATCAGAAGAGAGGCATAGAGTAATGCACTCACTTCTCATAACGATCAGTTTTTCTGGAGCATCTTACAAGGCATATTTTCCTCTTAGGAAGAGAATCTTCCTAGTGGCTCTCAGCTAGTAATTGGTCTCTTGCCAAAAAAAGGGAGACAAATGAGTTTTTCATGTAGAGGAGGCAAAGCGCGGATCATAAAATGCAGGTGAAGTTACATGGAACCGAGTTTAAGTCACTATTGTACAGTAGGAAGTGATTAAAAAAGAAAAAGAAAAAAGTATTAAGTCTGTTCTCACAAGTACCGGATAAGAGGCTAGACTGTTTAATATTTATTATATGGGAAGTAGGACAAATTCAATAACGATGAAAATAAAAAATTCTAACTTGTTATATTCTTGGTACTAGGAGCTATAGGTTGATAAAAATTGTACCTTTTCTTCCTCTCTTGCGTACAGAAATAATTGAGAGATAAGTCACAAAAGTCAGAAAGCGTGGAAGCAAAATATCAACTCTACTACTGATAGAGGCTGGATGGGAGTATATAGCTTCAGTAGGCAATCACAATGGGTTTTCCATCACTTCACCCAGAATTAGCATACCTAGATAGTCATTAAGAAAAACAGCAAGAGATATCTTGGCCACCTCTGTGGGGTGAATACTGCCCTTAACCATACCACCATATGGCTGAGAACAGATAAAAAGCAAAACAAAAATACATTATCTGCAGGCAGAAACATTTAAAAGAATGTCAGAAAGACTGAGCTGAACTTGTTTTGTCCTTTCTCTTGAACTCATTGATGTGGTAAGTGGCTTTTCCTCCTTTGGTGGCTGTGAATCACATCAAGAAAAGTCAGAACGTCCCTCCCTGGTGGTTTCTGGCACTTGACTGTGGCAAGTACAGGAGTTGACCACCAGGCAGCCAGCAGTTCGCTCAGCAAATCCTTGCTCTGGTGAGACACTCAAAGGGAAATGAAGGCTCTACTGCCACACTCATGAATCAGATAAGCCACCCCTTCCTTCAAAGAGAGAGAAAAGAGAAGACATCCACTGTCCTGCAGAGTAGAAATTCCCTCTTTCCTATGACTACATGGAGGCAGAACAGATATATTTTGCTCAAAAGTTGTCTATGGAGCACAAAATGCTGTTTATTTATTTATTTTTTAAATGGCTGAGTGTATTAGGGTTTTCCAGAGAACCAGAACCAACAGGAGATCTCTATCATCTCTCGATTAGATAGATAGATGATAGATAGATAGATAGATAGATAGATAGATAGATAGATAGATATAGACAGATAGATAGATGATAGATAGATAGATATAGACAGATATATAGATAGATGAATTTATATAGAGAGAGATCTCTATGTTAGTATAGATCATTCTCGATATCTATCTCTCTGTCATAACATCTTTGAAGACATAATTGGTTAAGTCAAGTTGAGGGGATTAGGGTGAGCCCTAATCCAACATTCTTACATAAGGACTGGTGTCCTTATACAAAGAAAAAATGTTGACACAGAGACAGACATACATAAAGAAAAATGATGCAAAGGAGGGAGAAGATAGCCCTTTATAAGCCAAGAAGAGAGACCAGGAACAGATTGCTTCCTCGTAGCCTCAGAAGGAACCAACACAGTCAAAACCTCAGGTCTGGACATCTAGTCTCTATGACTACGAGACTATAAATTTCTGTTGTTTAAGCCGCTCAGTTTGTAGTGCTTTGTTACAGCAGTTCTAGAAAGCTAAAGCAGATGGTAACAAGCCAGCTTCTGAGGCTGTAGCCAGTCAATGAAATAACAATTATAGCACTGAAGCAAAGAGAGATATGGAATTTTAAAATGATAACGAGGTAGAATTTTCCATGACGACAACAACCACAACAACAAAACCAAAATGGAATCAAAGTTTCTTTGCCAAAAACATTTTCCCATTGATTTTGCCTGATAGCTCTAATGATTAAACAGTTCATTTGAAAATTTAATATTTCAATGAGTTTCATTTTCCTTAATATAATTTATTACATGGCTAACTAGATTCCTAACAAAACAAAAACTGT
Source organism: Mandrillus leucophaeus (assembly GCF_000951045.1). Lineage (NCBI taxonomy): Eukaryota > Metazoa > Chordata > Mammalia > Primates > Cercopithecidae > Mandrillus > Mandrillus leucophaeus. Next base: position 1,012,247 of record NW_012102898.1, read on the forward strand.
GTTTTGGTTTATGTCAGTTGGTTTTCATTTATGATTTTCTATATGCTCATTAAAAAATAAAAAACCCTTTTCAGATGGTGAAAAGTCAGACACACATGAACTGATTTAGCCCTAGGGAGATAGTGGTTCAAATCATAATAACTAACAAGAGGTTCCTTTTGTGAATCAGTCAAACCATCAGTTTCACAGAACTCTATGATAATACCATAGGGTCATGAAGGTGTTGTATCAGTAGTTCTCTCTGTATTACTCAGGCTTATCCAGAAAAAACTAATAAAGGAATAGCTGTTCTAGGCAACTCATACTTGGGATATTAGTGCATTATTAATTTAGCAGATTTTTATTAAGCATCTATTAAATACTTGCTAAATTTTGAGCAATTGACTGTTTTTACCTCTATTGTAAACAAAGAGAATTTTGCCACCAAAGAATGGCCTAGCATTCAAGGAGTCTTATAATCACCTTGTGATGAAGGACACTTTCAAATAAAGAGTAGCAATGTGCACACACACACCACCTGACTATGCTTTCTCCCATTTGCATGCTGTCAACAGAATCATATTCATTGATTATGAAAACTGAATGCTTAGGAGGGCTACAAAAATTTTCCATAGTTGCTAACCTCGCTCACTTACTTCTCATCACTGAATATAAACAGATAACTCAGATTAACAAATTGTAAAGACCTTTGAATATGGCAAAAATAAAAAACAACACACAAAAATCAGGACAAAAATAATCCAGAGAAATAAAGAGGTGATATGGAAAAAAGAAGAACATGTAACATAAAATGTAATTAATATGAACAAGAGAATTGAAAGCATACCACATCTGTAACTCAGTAAAAAAAAAAAAAAAGGTTGCAATAAAAAATAAACATTCAGTAGGCTAGGAGTCTAACAATGTAATTTTGAATATTCAACAGTGAAACAAACAGTGGCAGGAAAGTGCTAGCAGAGGAGCTATGCCTGATTACTAATGTAATGAACTAAATGCCCAAATCATGAGATAATTATGGAACAGAACACAAAAACATGTGAGAGGACATTTAAGACTAATAGACAAGAGATGCAAAAGTCTCATTGGCTTTTCACTCATCCCTTAAATATTCTTGATGACCCTTCTAGATGCCAGACATTATTCTAATGGATCCAAAGAGACAATGACTCTTACTATCAGAAAGCTCATATTGTAATGTGAGTAGCCAGACAGTTAACAATAGATAACACTAAATCAGTAAACTACACAGAATGTTAGAGCGTGGAAAAGGAAGTAGAACAGATGAAAGGGATTTGCATGTGATAAAATAGGAGGCAGTTTGCATTTTAAATAGGGTGGTGTGATAGGTCTCATTTAAAAGGTGACAAGAGCGATATTTGAGTAAAATTTATGGTATTGAGAGACTTTAGAGATATAGCCATGTGGCTATATAAGGATAATTTTTTTTCCAATTTCACTGAATATATAAAAATAATAATGAGGATATATTTCTTTGAACTGAGATATAATCTTCTGTTTAAAAAAATCAATCCCATATCAAATAGGATCAATAGGAGGAAAACAAAGCCCATACCCAATTACACATTGATGATACAGAAAAAAATGAATAAAAAACAAAATTCTGATAATCATGAAAGAAAAATATCAGTTTGCTTATAAAACAATATGAATCAAATTGGCATCACAATTCTGTAGCATTGGTTTCTAGGAGATATATGCACAATAAAATCAGTGAGAATGCAAAAAAAGTCATATGTGCAAATTATAAGACTCTTTAAAAATCAGATATAATAGCACAAATCAAATACATACATATGCATTTTGAGGCAGTCTTGCTGTGTTGCCCAGGATGGACTGCAGTGGTTCAACCAAAGCTGACTGCAGGCTTAACCTCCTGGGCTCAAATTACCCTACTGTCTCAGCATCTGGAGTAGCTGAGACTATAGGCCAAGCACACATCACCATGCCTGGTTAATTTATTTTTTATAGAGATGAGGTCTTGTTATGTTGCTCAGGTTGGTTGTGAATTCCTGGCATCAAGCAACCCTCCCATCTCAGCCTCTGCAAGTGCTGGAATTATAGGCATGAACCATCGTTCTAGACCTAAAGATAATTTTAACACATGTGATGGAAGTGAGAAGGTTAAAAACTACAAGTACATCAAAAAATGTATGTATACATTTATTAATGAAAAACAGAATGAACTCATGAACTCATAAAATTTAGGGAATTGTGACAATTAAAGGAATTATTAACACTTAGGTGTAATTCTTGAGTCAAACTCTCCAGGTAATCAGCTCGGCTTTATCACTTACTAGCTGTATAAACACTATATCCTTTTGTGCATCAGTTTTCTTATTTACAGATGAGAATAATAATAGTCCATGACAATTGGTGTGTGCATTAAATTAGATAATATATGTAAGGCATTTAGGATAGTGTCTGTTGAGCTATATGTGCTATGTGTGTGAATGCTCTGTCTCCTATTCTCCCTCATTCTTCTGTTCCATCCTTTACTTCCTTCTCATGCTTCTCTTCCTTCTCTGTGTTTCATATCTCTTTTTCTTTCCTTCCCCTTGTCCTTTTTCTTGGCTCACACAAAGAGTGAGAAAAAAGGTTGATCTGAGCATGTTCAATTTATCTTCTCAAAATCACCACTCAAAATGTTGCTTCCTCGTGCCTTGCAGAAGAATAATTAAGAGAAACACAATGAAGCCGAAAATAATCACTCACCAATATTCCTTTAGAGGAAGTTGAGTGGAAATTCCATACTGAACATAAGAGCTGAATAAATGTCCTTGGCTAATGAAAATCTCAGTAAATGCCCAGATAAAAGTTGATGTAATTCAACATTTTATATTAGGATACGGGGTGTATATGTGTGCATGAGCATTTGTGTATATAATTATGTACTTTGTCTAAGAAAATTAACCAAATATTGAAACTATTAATTGATTTAGTAAATTGACTAAATGCAAGAATAATAAAATCCATCAAATTAAACAAAATTTCTGTTCTTTCACTTCTCTTTCCCTACTTTAGAAATACCTCCAAAACAGAATGTAAGCTCTCTTATTATAATGTGAAGAAAATATGCAGCTAGGTAGGTAGTAGTATGGAAAATAATAGAGATAGATAGATAGATAGATACCAGATTTACTGCTGATAATCCTTTTATCCTGCCTGTTCAGTATGTATGTTTTCTGTAGTTTTTTTTTACTCCAATGGAGAAGATAAGTTACTTATATGAAATAAACAAAGAAAATTTTCTGCCGTACTTCCTCTATTGTGCATCAACTTTTACATATTTGATAGAGAATTGAAATTAAATATAATATTTCATTTTGTTATTGGAGATCTTGCCTTCTGTGCTATACATTTATGTTATATATCTGAATGCCAATAAGTAGATAAAACTCTAGTATTAAGGGAAAATGATAAAATAAACTTTGTAGGAGATTATTTTTAATTTACCCACTGGAATTGAACTAAGATATCTGCCCAAAAGGAACCATGATAATTTTATGATGTGACCCTGAGAAGGAAGAAGGATTTTCTTAAAAATTATACATGTAGAGGAATGAATTACATATGATCGAAATATTTGTATTTTTTTTGTAAACCAACTTCTATTGAGAGTCATAGATATGTACTGAAATTTTATACATATTTATTGAAATAAAAATTTCTCTCTTAAGTTAAACTTCTACAAACTCAAAATGTGGTAGGCATGGTAATATAATTTAGGATTATGCTTTGCCAACCAACATTATTTGTGATTAATTTCATAAAATATATTGAATTTATCTTTTACACTATTAAAAAACGTCATTTTTTTATATGGATAATTCCATTTGAAGTTGAAGAGATGGGATGGTGACCTTCCAGGGACAGAGTATTATTATACTTTCAAAGGACTGGATAGATTATTCTTAATTTTTTTATCTAACAATAAACTTACTACATGATGCTGTGGAAGATAAATGTAGCTCAGGAATATATAAATAAATCAATTAATTTTGCATAATCACAGCATTTAAAGTGTTGTGCCTGAAACAGTTTTAGTGTTATTTTTGCATAATAACCTAATCCTATTCAAAGATAATAATTGCTTAAAGGATCCTGAATCTTAATAGTAAACCAAATCTTATCACCTCCCTCTCAACAAAATCTATCATCTAAAGGTAATGTGAAAAGACATACCAACTGGCATACTAATTAGGCTTATCTGGCTTGTTGTACTGGTTGAACATATTTTCATATGCCTATATGCCATGAATACATTATAAAATAAATTTATTGATTTCATTTTTATAGTTTTTAGGGTTTATTATTTGTAAATATTCATATAAAATGGATACTGATAATTGTTTTTATGTTGTCATTTATCTTTTCCATTATTTTGCAGAATATTTTATTTTATGTACTAAATTCATTGTTGTATGACAAATATATGTATATAGTTGTTTTGGTCAGATTGTCTTGTCATATGCAATAATGTATGTAGGAAAAACCCAAATCTTAATTGAAGATTTTAATACTCTCAATATTTACATCTGAAGTGATGATCTATTTAAAAATCCATTTTATGAGCATTAAGTTTTGAGTTTGGGGAATCTACCCATTTCTCCCAACATTTGCTTGAAATGCATATCAATTTTAGTAGTCATTGCTATCAAATCTATGACTTAACATGTGTAAATTAAAGAAAGCTTTCAAATGCTGATATCTAAGCTGTGCCACAAAATGATTAATTCAGAATCTTATAGAGCAAGGTACAGATACCAGTAATTTTTGAAGCCCAAGTAATTCAATATAGAGCCACATTTGAGAGTCAGTGCTGAGAAGTGCCTGTAAATATTGTGTATTCATTTTCAGCACCATGAAGTGAAAACCACCTAAACATAATGACCATTCAGCACTTTCGCACAAATTCTTTTTTCTTTCCTTTATATGATTTTTATTTTACATACTATTTTTTACACATTACCAAGATCACACACATTTAGATGTGTAATGTGTATTAAACAATATTGTTTATTAAATGTGTATTAAACAATATTTATGTATTTAATGTGTATTAAACAATATTGTTTGATATAACACACCTAACTGTGTGCTATAGTATGTAACAGTAATACCCAGAGGTGCTGAAAGTTTGAGTAGTTGTCAACCTCGGCAGCATATTGGAATTATCCCAGGAGTGTTTACAATCTCAGATATTCAGGTGATTGTGCTGCATAGCAAGACTGAAAACTCTGCCTTTGATCTATACTAATGCTTACCACCTGTGCTATGTCATTTTTTTAATCCATTACAACAAACAACTAAGCTTTCTATTTTTATTTTATTGGCTGGATTTAAACTTCAAGCAATTGTTTTGCTAAGAAAATTTAATTACTATACATTTATCAGGTGCACATTGATATGCCAAGAAATATGGCCAGATTAAAGAATCTTTGGATGTTTCAATTTTAAAGAATCTACTTCATGTGGCTTTGTAGATACTGATCCACAGTATTCTAGCACTTAACTTTGCATGGTACAATTTTAAGCCAATCATTTTTTGTTTGTTTGTTTAGGTGACTTTTTAGGGGAGGGTGCATATCTGACCCATTGTGTCATTGCTCGCCTTCTTCTCCATTATTCAGTAACTTCACTAAAATACAACTTGGTGTTAATTATTTTATTTTTATTTATTTGATTAGCTTTTAGTGATGGGGTCTTGCTCTGTCTCCCAGGCTGCAGTGTGGTGTTGCCATCAAAGCTCACTATAGCCTCAAACTCCTGGGCTCAAATGATTGTCCCACCTCAGAATCCCAAATGGTTGGGACTACAGGTGCATGTCACCACCCGACTAATTGTTTAACTTTTGTAAAGACAAGGATCTCTCTATGTTGCCCAGGATGGTCTCAAACTCCTGGGCTCAAGTGATCTTCCCACTTTGGCCTTCTAAAGTGCTGGGATTACAGGTGTGAGCCACAGTGACCAGCTGCTAGTTATTTTTTAATCCCTCAGCTCTGTCATGCCCTCAGATAGTACGTTTTTATTAACAGGGCATCTTGTCTTTAAAACCATATTTCTGTTTCATGTGCTTCATCCTTACAGTATTTAATTCAAGAGAAACGATTATGGAGATGTTCACAGTTTCCTTTTTTTTTCTTTTTTTTGCTTTAAAATGATTTCATTTTAATTGAGATGTATTTAAGTTGACTAAGTTTTCTAATCATACTCCTCCCTACTTTCAGCAATTCCTATTTAACTTTTTTACTTCTCCAGTGCAGCTTTCATTTTTATAATTTTTTTTAGTTTTCCTTTCCTGAGTGCTGCCAATTTTTTATTCTATTTTTTAAGACAATATTTCTTGTGTATCCAAGCTCTTGTTTTCAAAAGCTCTGTATCTTCTTCAATACTGTTAAGCTCATGGATAAGTGCTGTGTTAAAATTTTCTTCTGTTTCATTATATAATTTTCATGATTTTCATTTTCATCTGCAAGTATGTTTGTGTTTCTTTTCCTGTTTTCTTTCTTTTTTTTCTTTTTTTTGGTAGTATCAGTACATATGCACTATTCTGATTTCTTTATAATTTTTACCTGTTTTGCTGGAAGGACTTATGCATAGTTGCAGTATTTACTAAATAATTGTGGAGGTGACATGAGTTATAAGAAAGCTGGGGAGGCATCCATTTCATTTTATAAACCTGGTTTTGGAATATTTTCTCATTCAATTTATTCAACAAATAGGTACGTATTGAACAATGTATTAGTTTGCTAGTGCTACTGCAATAAACTACCATACAATGGGTGGTTTACATTACAAAAATTTATTGTCTCATGGTTTTAGTGAATAGAAGTCCAAAATGAAGGAGACAGAAGAATCGGTTCCTGCTGAAGACTGTGAGGGAAGAATCTGTCTCAAGCCCTCTCTTCTCAACTTGTAGGTAGCTATCTTCTCCTTACGTCTCTTATATCATCTGTTCCTATGCACAACTCTTTGTTCACATTCTCCCTTTTTATAAGGACATTAGGCATATTAGATTAAGCCTGATCTAATAGCCTCATTTTAACTTGATTACTGCTCTAAAGACCTTATCTCTAAACAACATCACATTCTATGGTCCTGGGACCTAATACTTCAACCTACTCATTTTTGGGGGTTACAAAATTCAACTCATAACAAGCAATGACTTGTTTCAGACTCTCTTTAAGATTCTTGAGTTCCAACAAAGAGAAACAACCATAAGAAAAAAAAAAGGAAAACAAAAACCCTACTTTCCTGGATCTTACTTCAACTTGGGGGAAAGGACAATAAACAAATAAATTAATGTATATAAAACAGATCAGCTACTGTTAATAAAGAAACATAAAGCCAAAATGTATATATATGGATGGGGGTGCTGTTTTGTATTGATGTTCTGGAAAATTCTTTCTGACAAAGTATCACTGAGTATGTTATCTAACCATACCATGAGAAATAGCCACAGATATTTAAGGTGGAATTCCATGTAGGCAGAAGAATAGACAGACAGGTTCTGAAAGAAGAATCATTATTGTCTATAAAGAATATCATAGGCTTCTCTTTTGCAAGTCTGGAACAAGTAAGACAAGACTGATATAAGAGAATTTCTTACTGGTTAAAGGAAGCCAGATATTGCAGTACCATGTTGGCCATAGTGACTTATTTAATTTTCATTCTAAGTGAAATGGGAAACCATTGCAAATTTGGGTAAAGAAAGAAGATAAATAATGTGACTTACATCTAAAAATATTTCTTTTACTCTGGGATAGTCAAATAACTAACCAGAAAAAAGGTGAAAGATAGGACACCAATTAGAAGGTTTCTGCAGTAGTCCAGTTGAGAGATGATGGTTGCTTGGTTTCACAGAATAGTGGTCCAGCTTTTGAGTATAAATCAAACTGTAGATATATTTATAAGTTAGAGCCATTGGTATTTTCTCTTACATCGATTTGCAGAAATAAGTGAAAGATGACTCAAAGAGATTAGACTAAAAGAGTTGTCAATCAGATGGTTATTACTGAAATATAACAGGCAGGAAACAGGGGCTGGTTTGGGTGAGGAAATCATGTATCTAGTATTTGGAAATGTTAAATTTGGAATGCCTGTTTTAGCTATACAAGACAGCTTGCAGATTTACACCCTGGTTTAATGAGTCCAGATTTTAGGAGAGAAAATTCTGTGTACTAAATGACTTGAGGAAATCAATTCAGAGAAGACAAAATTCAACATGAATCATTAGTTTTAAACTAGTGTACATTTTAACAGATTGCCAAACTTCACCTCTAAAGTTTCCTAAATATGCTAAAGTTTGAGAAGCACTGGTCTAGACAATTTTCACCAAACATTCTGTAGCCACAATAACCTCTTGAGTGTTTTGTTGACATTTAATAGTTTTGTATATCTAATATTTTTGTAATGTATTTTTCTATCTAGAATCTCTCATTGTAAGTACTTCCAAATTATTCTCTCATCTTCTTATAGTAGTATTTTGTTTCAATGTGCAGTTCAAGAAACACTAGAAATATTTGGAATAAAATTTTTATGCCAATGTAAATAACTTATTACATTCATTTAAATAATTATATAAAGTAACCATATATCCTGGTAATTTATGCTTTTTATTTATAGACTGTATCCCAAATAGGAGCTATATTATTTTACAACCTTCATAGTATCAGAGATCATCCTTAATAGAAAGCACGAAATATATAATTTTTAAATTAGCATGCAGTTTGCTATGTTACAAAAAACTTCAAATATTATTAAAACTCAAAAATACTTCCAATCATAAAAAAATAGTGCTTGATAGTCATATTAGTCAGTTTTCACACTGCTAATAAAGACACGCCTGAGACTGGGCAATTTACAAAAGAAAGAGGCACCTTGGACTTACAGTTCCACATGGCTAGGGAAGCCTCACAATCATTTTGGAAGGCAGAGGAGCAAGTCACATCTTATGTGGATAGCAGCAGGCAAAGAGAGAGCTTATGCAGAGAAACTTTCGTTTTTAAAACCATCAGATCTCATGAGACCAATTCACTATCATTAGAACAGCATGAGAAAGACCTGCCCCCATGACTCAGTCATCTCTCATTGGGTCCCTCCCACAAAACATGGGGATTATGGAAGTTATGAGATGAGATTTGGGTGGGCACACAGAGCCAAACCACATCATTCTGACCCTGGCACCTGCAAAATCTCATATCTTCACATTTCAAAACCAATCATGCCTTCCCAATAGTCCCCTAAAGTCTCAACTCATTCCAGCATTAATTCAAAGGTCCACAGTCCAAAGCCTCATCCAAGACAAGGCAAGTCCCTTCTGCCTATGAGCCTGTAAAATCAAAAGAAAGTTAGTTACTTCCTAGACACAACGGGTATACAGGCATTGGGTAAATACAGCCATTCCAATTTGGAGAAATTGGCCAAAACAAAGGGGCTACAGGTCCCATGCAAGTCTGAAATCCAGCAGGACAGTCAAATCTTGAAACTCCAAAATGATCTCCTTTGATTCCCTGTCTTACATCCAGGTCACACTGATGCAAGAGGTAGGTTCCCATAGTCTTGGGCAGCTCTGCCCCTGTGCGTTTGCAGGGTGCAACTCTCCTCCCCATTGCCTTCATTGGCTGACATTGAGTGCCTGTGGCTTTTCCAGGTGCATGGTGCAAGCTGTTGGTGGATCTACCATTCTGGGGTCTGGAAGACTGTGGCTGTCTTCTCACAGCTCCACTAGGAAGTGCCCAAGAGGGACTCTGTGTGGAGGCTCCCATCCCATATTTCCCTTCTGCACTGCCCTAACAGAGGTTTTGCATGAGGGCCCTGCCCCTACAGCAAACTTCTGCCTTGGCATCCAGGCATTTCCATGCATCTTCTGAAATCTAGGCAGAGGTTCCCAAACCTCAATTCTTGATTTCTGTGCACTCTGCAGGCTCAATACCACAAAGAAGCTGCCAAGACTTGAGGCTTGCATGTTCTGAATCCACAGACTGAGCTCTGTGTTGGTCTCTTTTAGCCATGGCTAGAGTGGCTTGGATACAGGGCTCAAAGTCCCTAGGCTGCACACAGCACAGAGACCCTGGGCCCAGCCCATGAAAACACTTTTTCTGGATAGGACTCTGGGCCTGTAATGCAAAGGGCTGCTGTGAAGGTCTCTGACATGCCCTGGAGACATTTTCCCCATGTTCTTGGTGGTTAACATTCAGTTCCTTGTTACTTATGCAAATTTATGCAGTTGGCTTGAATTTCTCCTCAGAAAATGGGTTTTTCTTTTCTATTGGAATGTCAGTCTGCAAATTTTCCAACATTTTATTTTCTGTTTCTCCTTTGAAACTGAATGCCTTTAACAGCACCAAAGTCACCTCTTGAATGCTTTGCTTCATAAAAATTTCTTCTACTGGATACCCTAAATCAGCCCTCTCAAGTTCAAAGTTCCACAAATGTCTAAAGCAGGGGCAAAATATGCCCAATCTCTTTGCTAAAACATAACAAGAGTCACCTTTGCTCCAGTTCCCAACAAGTTACTCATCTCCATTTAAGATCCACCTCAGCCTGGATTTCATTGTCTATATCACTATTGGCATTTTGGTCAAAGCCATTCAACAAGTCTCTAGGAAGTTCCGAACTTTCCCATATTTTCCTGTCTTCTTTTGAGCCCTCTAAACTATTCCAACCTCTGCCTGTTACCCAGTTCCAAAGTTGCTTCAACATTTTTGGGTATCTTTTCAGCAACACTCCACTCCTGGGACCAATTTACTGTATTAGTCAGTTTTCATGCTGCTAATAAAGACATACCTGAGACTGGCCAATTTACATAAGAAAGAGGTTTATTGGATTTACAGTTCCACAGGGCTAGGGAGGCCTCACAATCACAGCAAAAGGCAAAGAGAAGCAATCACATGTTACATGGATGGCAGCAGGCAAAGACAGAGCTTGTGCAGAGAAACTTCTGTTTTTAAAACCATGAGATCTCATGAGACATTTCACTATCACAAGAACAGCACAGGAAAGACCCACCCCATGATTCAATAATCTCTCACTGGGTCCCTCCCACAATGCATGGGAATTATGGGAGGTACAAGATGAGATTTGTGGGGGGACATAGAGCCAAACCATATCAAGAGTATTTTTTGTATATTCTGAACATGTCAATATGGAAAGGTTAAGAGATTTGGGGAAAATAATGTAAACAAATATTTACTGGTAAATCCATGATGAATATCTAAATGTTTTTATTATTATATTTATTAATTCTTGAAGTACAACAGAACTCACAAACTCTAAATAAGTATGGCCAAAAGTAGCTGGTTAGCTCTATGAGAAAATCTTCTATTCTTGCTTAGAGTTTTGTCCATAGGGACTGGAATCATACCTTGCCCATAGTATAAATGACATCGAGAACTGAGTGAATTCAAGATGCACTTATATGAAACTATAGCACAAAATGAAATCTGTATCATATAATGCTTCCCTACTCTACTCCCATCTCTACACTCAAAGGAAGTTTATATTGAAATTTGAATAAAAAGATTCCTGGAGGATCTGAGCAGAAGCACAATCAGTAATAATGAGTAACACGGTTATTCACTAGTTTCTAAAATGTGCAGACAATCCTGTGTCACTGGATGAAGGGTGGAGAGTTTTACTTATTGACCATTACATCCTGAAAGGCACTGAATAATTCACAGATAAAGAGATTTAATTATTTCGTATGTTTCTGGAGGACAGATGTCACCACCTCAGTTGGATGTAATTGGGAATGTGTTTGAAGGCCTAAATGTTGAGGTCAAGGAGAAAATGTTTCTGGACTTAGAAGTCCCTTTTCATTCCTTCTGATTAATTCTACTAGAGGAGATGAATATTCCCCAGAGGAACTGACTTGCCTCATATTAACACTGGCCTCGATGTTTTTTCTTTTCCTAAATGATCAAATGACCATATATATTAAGAAGTTATTAGTCTGACATTGTTTCTCAAAAGTAGAAATTATCTTAAATTAATGCAAATAAATAAGTTTGCTACATCAATGGAGTGAATAATATTAATGGTATTGTCACATTGTGTCCCTCTGGATAGTTACAAGAATATAGGACAGCTTGAGTTTCAAATAGTGGTCCACCCAATTGCCTTCCAGGACTTTCCCCAACCACCTACACAAATATAACTGGATTTAGAGCAGATCTAATTGCTGAAATTTTTAAGGAACTTTTTAAAAACTTCCACAAATGTCTGGGTTAGAGCAGAATATATGTGCAGAACACATTGTTGGCAATTTTCCAATGTAGAAGTTAAATTGTTTGACTGTTACGAAAACAGTTTCTGTGAAATTTTCAGACTCATTTGAATTATTTCTCCTTACAGGATAGACTCTTTTGAGACTTTTGTCATGTCTTTCCTTGACTGAAGAAAAAGAGATTAAGCCATTATTTTCTTCATTTATACAATGAGATAGAAATACTGTCAGAACTGCCCTGAGATTGCACTTGTGAAAAAAAAAAATTAGATCAGATACAAAAAAAAAGGTGTTTGTAGCTTTATAAAAACAAGTCTTCAATAATTCTTAAGGGATCATTTGAACTTCCCGGCTTAGAAAATTGCAGCTTTAATTTTCTTTCAGGGCACTTCAAGCTGAAATTTATAATTCTTAAATCTTAAACAGAAGTTACATACTACCTGCAATTTTTCTAATTAAAAACAACCAGATTCGCATGCTCTGAACTTGGAAAATGAATTTGTTACATGATTTGTGGCAGCAAGAGATGCACAGTGCTGCATAAACAGTGGGGAGTTGGTGTATTCCCAAAGTTTTTCATTTATTGGGTTTTACTTTCCATAGTTTAATGTATGAAATAAAAGAAATTGTAATATGTAAATAAAGTCAAGGTCTCTAGAGAAAGAAAATTATAGACTTTTAATCTGGCTGCACAACTAATGATCTCTATGACTGTGTGTCTCAGTTTGCTTATTTTGAAAATGAGGATGTTCATTTCACATTGTAGTTTGGATGATTAATTGTGATTACTGCATATAATGCACTCAGCACAGTATGTGCTCAAAAATAAAGTATCATAAGGCCTAAAATATCCAAATAATCAAGTTATATTTGTCAGAGTTCTTTCATTCATAGGTCATTTAAATCAAATTCAGAATAGTTAAACAAACAAACAAACAATACAATACAATAAGTATTCATATACAGAGATTTGACTGGTGGGATTTTAGGAGTACAGATCATGGCAGCACGATTTTATTCTATTCATCCTTCACTTGGGTCTTTGTAGCTGTTGGCTTTATTTTCAGTAAAGTTGTCTCTATATTATAGGAAACTTCTTGGTCATTTGTTCAGGCTTATTTGTTTCTCAGAAATTTTAGAGCACAGAACTCTCCAGTGTCTAGAAAAATTCTGAATAAGAGCTTTGGTTGGCCTGACTTGTGTCAGGTCTCGAACCTAAACCATCACAATGGCCAGGAAATGGCTGTTCTCTGATCTGCTTCATGAGACTGTATGCTTCACGTTATGTCAGGAGAGAATCAGGTAAGCTTCTTTAAACCACACAGGAGAGATTCTGTTACCAGGAGATGGGATGGTTAAGCAGGTAGGCAAGAAAAAAAATCTAGCTAGCTCTCTATTTATTTATCTATCTCTATTTATCTGTCCACAAATCCTAGGCTTCTCTTCCAATTGCTGTCAATCATTTTGGAGTCATCAATAACTTAAGAGTTTTAAAAAGGGGTACTGAGAACAAAATATGATCAACTTTGATGCTCTATTGGTAGATAAATGCAATATACTAAACAAGAAAATGTTAAAACACAGAAAAGTACCTAATCACATATTCCATTACCTGTGAGAATGATAATGTCACACAAGTAATGTAGCTTTGGAAAACCTAACTGATAACATGACAGTAAAAAGGACAAGATAACAGCTTTGTACATTAATTTTGTCCTCATGGAAGTCCTAAAAATGTCTAGCAGAGCCCCAGATATCTGCAGACCCCACATTCAAAAAGCCTGCTCGAGCCCATCATGTCACCATATATGGGAAATACACAAGAAATCTCTCCCTCCCCTCCATACATACAGCCACTTCTGTGGATAAGGTGGAACTTACTCGCTCTACTCTAGCCAACTCTAGCAGTTTTAATTGTTATAATGCCACCGAGATAATCTTTATAGCCTTCAAATTTAAAAGTCAAAGTCATAGACTTATTCAGCATATTTAACTACTTTCTATTTCTGTACATAATGGATCAAATCCACTTTGTGTTATATAATTTTTTTTCTTCTTTTACTATTTGGGCCTTGCCTCTTCTTTCATATCTTTATTGCATTCTATATTTGAACAATACTAAAGAAGATGATCAGAAAAATGCGCTCAAAGACCTTTACTTGAAACCATGCTCTGGCATCTCCTATAATTCATTTCACTATTTCTCACCATAGAGTTCACTCTAACAAAACTTTTCAATTCATGGTATTTTATCTGTATCCAGGAGATGGGTTTACTTACAATTTATATATGTCCCTTGATACTTTCAACGTGGATTCAAATTCCCAATTAAACTTAAAAAACATCAGGGGAATAAACTCAAAGGATATTTGTCTTGAAAGATTGCCCTAGAATTCTGCAAACGACCACACAATTTGTAACTGGGATCACTAATTAAATGTGAAATATATGCATGTCCATGTGGATGATTAAGATTGTAACTGTAGGACCTCACTTACAAATCCAATTCTACATAGTTTCTTTTACATTTCGAATTAAGAGAAACAATTCTATTTTTAGATTTGTGTCATAAAACTTCAATATTTTCATTTCTAAATTTCAATGGAAATATTTATGATTTGAGTCTGCATCTGCACACAAAAATCTATAAGTTTGTAAACTGAATATGTGATATAAAATTTCTTATATTTGGAAAAATTTGAATTATGTCTCATATAGCTCAAGTGCTTTGTAATAAATTATATGACACAGTCTTTAAATGTACATAATGGAACATATAATACAGAAAAATCTATTTGAAAGTTTTTCTTAAAAATTAATGTTAATGAGAAGGCAACATTTATTTATTTATTCATTTATTTTGAGACAAGGTTCTGCTCTGTCATCCAGGCTGGAGTGCAGTGACATGATCATAGCTCATTGCAGCCTCTACCTCCTATGCTCAAGAAATCTTCCTACTTCAGCCTCCCAAGTAGCTGGGACTAGAAGCATGTGCCACAATGCCCAGCTAAATTTTTGTATTTTTGGTGAAGACAGTTTTGCCATATTGCCCAGGCTTGTCTCAAATTCCTGGACTCAAGCTATCTTCTTGTCTCTACTTCCCAAAGTGCTGAGATTATAAGCATAAGCCACTGTCCTTGGACAAAAAACAAACAAACAAACAAGAAACAAAACAAAACAAAAAAACAACAAAAAATGTATTTCTAATTGTTGTAGTAATTAAAGGAGCTATGTACATGTAAAGCACTCAGAAAAGTGCCTCAAACTTAAGTAGTATATATGTTGGCCACTGATATTAAAGTAAATATTGGAACAATTTTAGGATTCTTAATTACTTGAAAAATAATACACAAACTACATTTTACTTTAATTTTTATGAGTATAATTCAGATGAATGAGCTACATTAGTAGTTAAAATAGATAATAAGTGGAGGCATGGAAACATTTTAAGAATCCCATATTGTGCACATTGAATTTGGAGGTATAAAACTTGTACCATCCACGGTGTAAAACTCATCTGGAATGTTTAAGAATCCTTAACAAGGGCTGGGTGCGGTGGCTTGTGCCTGCAATCCCAGTACTTTGAGAGGCCGAAGTGGGCGGATCACCTGAGGTCAGGAGACCAGCCTGGCCAACATGGCGAAGCCGTGTGTCTACTAAAAATACAAAAACTAGCCAGGGCGTGGTGGTGCACGTCTGTAATCCCAGCTACTCAGGAGGCTGAGGTAGGAGAATCGCTTAAACCCGGGAAGTAGGTAGAGGTTGCAGTGAGCCGAGACTGTGTTAGTGAATTCCAGCCCGGGTGACAGAGTGAGACTCTGTCTCAAAAAAAAAAAAAAAAAAAAAAAAAAGAAAAGAAAAGAAAAAAGAAATTCTTAAAGAAAGGACATGGCTACCATACCATGGAGTGGGAGTGGAACAAGAGTAGGTAGGACTTCAATAGCCTAGGATGGTTTCAGAAACATTGATGAAGTTTAATTAAGCCAGGCTTAGAAGAAAATGTAATAAAAATCTTAATATTTTTGTAATAAAGGATAATTGGCAGAAAAACAATAAACTGCCTTGTTGGTTTGCTAATAATTGTATAGTTCAAGATAAAGTATTAAAAAGTAAGGGGTGTTTGAGAAATGTTTAATATATCTATTTCAGAAGTTAAAATTCTAAAGAGTAAAACATATTATAATTATCTTGGAGATGAAGGGGAAGTGGTAGGTCCCATAATTTGCAAAAATTATATGTTCCGGAACAATTATTGAGGAAATGAGAGATTGTGCCTTGTGAAAATATACATTTTCCTCTATCAGGCCTGGGAAAGTTATGCCTGATGTTGGCAAATTCTGGTGCTGGAGGGAGTGGAGGCAATCTAAGATATTGTTGAGAACATTGAAGGCTCTTTAAATTTTACTCTTTTTTCAAGCTAGCATGCAAACCTGTGACAAATTTACGAATGCGAAGATATGAGACTCCTTGGTCAGAAACAAATTCACAGCAATAGGATTAGCCATAGTAACAGCATTGTCTTACAGTTTCCCGAACCTTAATTTTTAGAAAGTAAGGTGAAGGGAACCATGTGACAATTGCACACACAGTGAGCCACTTTGGGAAAAGGATTTTATAATGGGCAGCAAATATGCATATCCACTGCTCCAGATGGAGACATTATCTCTATATTCCATAGATGTTTACTCTATAAATATCCTTGAAGATGTAGCTTGGAACAGGGTGGTCAAGGCCTCTATTTGCAATACATATATGAGACATCTTAAGGATTTGTCTTCCCCTAACAGGCGGATGTTACTATTCTCATCAGCAATATTGAATACCAAAATGCTAGGATACAATATCTTAAAAATATTTTTTACCCAGTATTTAAATTCCAACAAAACTCAAAAAAGCTAGTGTGAAGGCAGAATAGAGGTTTCTTTTTCAGTCATGAATAAAACCACAAATTTACTTCTAATATAACAAATTCTTAAGATGAGTTTAATCATCAACTATCATTACAGGAAGCAAGTAATTGATGTTTAAAACTGACAAATCAAGAGCACTATAAATACATCATTTAACAATAAAGAAACAGGTGCCAAGAAAATCTTAACAATTTGGAATTAATTGCATTTTGAAGGTAAGTCGGGGGGTTTGGCAGGTATATGTCGTTATAGGTATAATACAGGTGATACAGATAGAGACAAACATATAGATGTAGAAATAATATGGATGTTTACATGGACATGAATGTGTAGGTGGGTATATTTGTGGACAAGTTCATATATACATACATGTATGTGTGGCTGTTCCCCTGCATGTTTTACAAATTTCATTTTTTTAATGGTATAGATTTTCTTAAGAGAATCTCATTTTAAAAATATTTTATGTGATTAGCCTATTATGTTGTATGTTTTATCTATCCTGAGAACGTATGTTCCCTGAGGGCAGATCTTTGAAATACCTTAAGAATATAGAACATGAAATGAGTACTTGTAGAATCACTAAATTCAGCAACCAAGACAGATAAGATGGGAGATCATATATTACATGGAAGGTTACTCATATTTGGAGCTTTTAAGAAATACAAATGTCCTCCAGCTCCATTTTTAGGCACATTAAACAAGGCATCTGCATGTATGTTTGAAAATTTCTCCAGATGAATCTGATGTATATTAGATTGTCCATAACACTAATAGATAATATAAACATTAAATGATTGTCATTAAGAAGTCATCAAAAATAGAATACTTAAATAGTAGGCCTAAGGGGAATGCTCAAGAAAGAAAAAAAAAACTTTTTAAAGTCACTACTTGGTAAATCAAAATATTCTTTTGGAACCGAAAAAATGAATTGTGAGATGCTAATAACTGATTAAAAATATTTTAGCTTTCAGCATATGTATTTTTGAATGATCTTTCTTCAGTAGGAGCAAGGCATCATTAAACCTAAAGAATACAAGGTAATAATAAAGTTCCTAAGATGTGATGACACAGATACTCATTAATGAGCTGTAGAAAATTTTGCTTATGACAGTGCGTGTGATGGTGATAATAAACGAATGTCATCAAGTGGCACCTAATTAGCGTGATTAAACAACTTTAGTACTCACCAGAGAATTCATTGAATCAATGTGCTCCTATTTATTCATAGAACATGTTTTTCATTTGGGATCAATGCCTTGCCTCTAAAGCATCTTTCATAGAGCTCTTTCCTTGTTTTTACTCTCACGTATCTGACCGGTCTGCCATCAGGCAGTTGCCTGTATAAGCATGAATGACCTTGGAAATTACGTGGCACCCTGCAAAGCATTTGATGGGACTCTTCACAGTGAATTGATGAGACTGAATATCAGGAGCTCTAGCATAGTCTGAAACCCAAGCCGTATTCACTTTCCCTTAAATAACCTTAGACAACTTAAATGAACTTGAAGATTCTAGAGTGAATACATGCAAAAGTGAATGCATATATTACATCACTAGAAAAATTTCTTTGTGGAAAAAGGTCACCAGTTGTAAATTAAGGCTTAGGCTAAATATTCATTAATAACAAGTACAACTGAAATCCCATTATATAGTTCTATGTTGGCATTTAGAGAAGCAATTTTGCATAGTAGATAAGGGTAATTTATGTGCATCAAATTTAATAAAATTATGTGATAGTATTCTGCAAATGATGAAGAGTTATATAGTCATATATATCCCTCAAGTTTATCATAAGTTCAATATCAAACTTATTTATGCACCTAATTTCACATAGGCAAGTTTTAAAAATTTACAAATCTTTAATCCCAACATTTTTATACAAAAATATTTCCTTTTTGAAAAGTTGTTACATTATTTACTTAACAAAGGAACACATTTTAAAAATTAAATTAGAATCTATAACTATTAGCACAAGTTGAACCCAGGGAAAGAAAATAAGACAATAATTCTGGTCTTTTAGAAGTCATGTGCCACGTATGCTCATTTTCTTCAACTAGAAAACTAAAATCTACATCTCTTTGTTGCCAGGATTATTTATGAGAGTCAACTAACCATGGTTACATACCTTTAAAATTTTTAATTTGCAAAGTATAATACACTTATTTATTTTGTGAGATAAAAAATAAGTTTGAATGTAGCACTCTACTGAGTTCAATGTTGAGCAAGTAAGGCTTGATTATATGTAAACTCTACCTTTGATATAATCATTTTTGCTTTTGGAATTTAAATTTGATTCCTCTCCAGTGAACATTCATGTTATAGAAGATTGAAATTTTGTTCTCCCGAATATTGAAAATATTTCAACACCAAAAAGAAGACAGCATATCTGAATGGAAAGACCCAGAGAGTTAGAGCAGAGGAGCTTCACAAGGTGTTTGCTCCATACAATATGTGACACAAGTTTTTAACCTATAATTTAAGAAAATAACATTTATTATCAAAAGTTTTCTTTAATTCAAAATTAAATGAAATAAACATGGAGACAACCTGTCTTTTAATGGTCTTAATAAATGATGACTGAGCCTGAATTCTGTGTTTCTTAACTGAGTACATACATGCATTTATTTGAAACAAAAACATCTGGCTTGATCTCTTCAAATTAGACTTTACTTTGCATTTTAAGCTTTAAAAAATAGTTATAAACACAGTAAGAACACTTACTTGATTAAGTCAAGGGATAGATTCTAAAGCTCTAGGATCATAACTAGCTACATCTGGCAGCTACCAATGTTCTAATTCCTTTCCTATCTAGTCTAGTTCTTTATTATTCTTTCTGAAATATGACCAGTGGTATTCAAAATAACCCTGTTATTATTCCTTTTTTGTTACACTCCTCTAGTTAATAAGATGATTTTCCAATTTTCTCAGTAATACTAAAGTGATAAGATTGCTTTAGAGTTTCTAAGATTTTTTTAGAAGGAATAAAACCATGTAAATTAATAAGACTAATAAGATGATACTTTAGGCACAATGTCCAATATATGTGAGCC
Organism: Mandrillus leucophaeus; assembly: GCF_000951045.1. Classification (NCBI taxonomy): domain Eukaryota; kingdom Metazoa; phylum Chordata; class Mammalia; order Primates; family Cercopithecidae; genus Mandrillus; species Mandrillus leucophaeus. The sequence goes on from NW_012102898.1 coordinate 1,032,454, forward strand.
ATATATGTAAATTTTCTAGTGTTCATATTTAAAAAGTAAAAAGAATTCTACTCAGGAGGCTGAGGCAGGAGAATCCCTTGAACCTGGGAGGCGGAGGTTGCAGTGAGCAGAGATCGCGCCATTGCACTCCAGCCTGGGTGACACAGCGAGACTCCATCTCAAAAAAAAAAAAAAAAAAAAAAAAAGTAAAAAGAATTATGTGATAGCAATATTAATAATACATTTTATTTAATCTTATATGTAAATGTATTACTATTTACCCATAAAACCCATACTAACTCTATTAAAAGGATTACTTTACCCTATTCTTTGAAATCTAGAATTTACCATTAGAATAGTTTTTAACTGAGACTAGCCAGATTTCCGATACTCAAAAAACACCTGTGGCTACTAGATACCATAGTGCTAACTTATTGGTGATGATAAAATATCTACGATTCTATGGCTTTTAGTTTATTTTATCTACTTTTTATTAATTTATTTTAGTACAAGTGCACTTAAATATGTGATTACATGGCATGCCTATATCTACAGCAATTCTCTGGGGATTAGAGGCATAGCTAGGATTCATTAACTGCTATCTTGAAGAAACATTTAAATATCCTTACTTAGATATGCCAATTGTATGACTTCATTATTTTATATTTTAATGAATCTTGAATTGTTGAGCTTAACTTGGGTTAGAGAAGCATGACAAAAATCTTGAGATATTTAGAAGAGATTGGTTGTTTCCACATTTCTTCTAACTATGGCCTTATTGGATCCTAGCACAAGTGTAAGGCAATGGAGTATACCGTTTCCTATAATCTTCATTTAAAAAATACACGAGGTCTCCATCATATGGTTGTCGGTACCATGGCCTTATATTAGACTGTCAATTAAGCTCTTTGACTAAAGTGTTCCTTTCCAGGGGACATTCATGTTACAAAAGATTGAAATATTGTTCTCCCAAATATTGAAAATATTTTGTTCCCCAGAGGAAGACAACATATCTGAATGGAAAGAGCCAGAGAATTAGAGTAGAGCAACTTCACAAGTTGTTTGCTCTATACAATATGTGATGCAATTTCTCAACCTATAATTCGAGAAGACTAATGTTTATTATCAAAAGTTTAGTTTTTAGTTTATTAAATTAAAAGTCCAAGTTCAACATATGAAGTAAAATTTTCACATTTAAAGTTAATTGACTCGTATATTTTTTATCCTACTGGACTTACTGAAAATGTGGACCTGCCTGGCTACTCCATTCTTGATGAAATGCTCTCCCTGGCTTTCATGGTACTATGTTGCCTTTCTTCTTAGGTCTCTGGTGTTTCTTTGGTATTTTTTGTACTTGCTCCTCTTTTCTGATATTAAATATTAGTATAAACTTAATCATCTTTCTGTTTTTCATTTTAAAGTTTTGGGTAAAGATTTATTTTCAGGCTTCAACAATATCAAAATCTACATTTACAATTCAGATTTGAAAATGCATACTCCTATATCAAAATGCCCAATGGATAGCTCACTTTAATACCTTGCTGGTTTTAAAATATGAATGTGATTAAAACTTACTCCATCATTCCTTACCTCAGTCAATAACATGACCCTCTTTGTGTCTATGAGTCGCCCATACTGGAAACCTATAAATCATTTTTGACTCATTTTGACTCTTTTCTGGAAAACATATATTCATATGCTAAGCCCAATATAATCAGATTTTGAGCCTCATAATTATCAGTTATTGACATCAGATTTTTCCACCCATCTAGCTACATTTTTCCAGCAGTGTTCTCTTTCTCCGCATAAACTATTTCAAACGTATCTTATTAATTGGCCTGTTACTTCTGGGCTATCCTATATGATCTTCTTGTCTTCCATTTTGATGAGTTCCTGTCTGTTCTCCAGAATTCAGGCATAATTGGAAAACTAAATGCAAATGTGGTTATGACACTCTCTTTACCTCCATAACACCAATAGTTGGGATTCAACTTCGATGCCACTTCTTCCAATAATTGAAGGGCCTAAATAATTTATTTTGCTAAAGCATTAGTAGTAGTGTAGGTTGTATTTTGTACCCTGTCCAGAGAAAGCAGAGAAATGGATTGATGTTATTTCACTCTTTCCCTCTGTTTATTAGTTTATTCCCACACTGCTATAAGGAACTACCAAAGACTGGATAATTTACGAAGAAAAGAAGTTTAATTGACTCACACTTCTGTAGGCTGTACCAGAAGCACAGTTGAGAGGCCTCCGGAAACATACAATCATCGCAGGTGAAAGGGAAGAAAATATGTCTTTACGTGGTAGCAGGAGAGAGAGAGAAGGGGGAAGAGCTACACACTTTCAAAACAAGCAAATCTCAAGAGAACTCATTCATTATCACAAGCACAGCAAGGGGGAGTCTTCACCCATGATTGAATCACCTTCCACCTGGCCCCTCATGCAACACATGAGGATTACAATTTGACATGAGATTTGGGTGGTGACATAGAGCCAAACTGTATCATTTCACCCTTGGCTCCTCCCAAATCTCATGTCCTCCCCATATTTCAAAACACAAGCATGCCTTCCCCAAAGCCTCACAAAGTCTTAATTCATTCCTGTGTTAACTTAAAAGTCCAAGTCCAAAGTGTCATGTGAGACAAGGCAAATCCTTCCACCTGTGAGCCTATAAAACAAAAACAAGTAAGTTACTTCTAAGATACAATAGGGGTACAAGCGTTGGGTGAATGCTCCCATTCCAAAAGGCAGAAATTGGCCAAAACCAAGGGGCTATAGACCCCATGCAAGTCTGAAACCCAGCAGAGCAGTCATTAAGTCATTACATCTTAAAGTTACTTTTCTTTGACTCCATGTCTCAAATTCAAGCCACACTGATGCAAGGGGTAAGCTCCCAAGACCTTTGGTAGGTTGGCCTCTGTGGCTCTGCAGGGTACAGCTCCAGCTGCTGCTTTCACGAGCTGACATTGAATATCTGTGGCTTTTCTAGGTGCATGGTGCAAGCTGTAGGTTTATATACCATTCTGGGGTCTGGAGGATGGTGGCTTTCTTGTTAGAGCTCCACTAGGCAGTGCCCCAGTGGAGACTCTATGTAGGGGCTCCAATCCAACATTTCCTCTCCGTGCTGTCCTAATAGAGGTTCTCCATGAGAGCTATGCCCCTGCAGCCAACTTTTGCCTTGACATCTAGGCATCTCCATATATCCTCTGAAATCTAGGCAGAGGCTTGAAAACCTCAACTTTTGCCTTCTGTGCACCCATAAGCTAAAACACCACGTGGAAGCCACCATGGCTTGTGGCTTGCACCCTCTGAAGCAACAGCCCAAGCTGTACCTTGGCCCCTTTTAGCCATGGCTGGAACTAGAGCAGCTGGGACACAGGGTACCATGTCCCAAAGCTGCACAGAGTACTGGGGCTCTGGACTTGGCCCACAAAACTATTTTTTCCCTCCTGTGCTGCCAGGCCTGTGATGGGAAGGGCTGTTGTTAAGGTCTTTGAAATGCCCTGGAGGCATTTTCTCCATTTTCTTGGCTATTAACATTCAGCTCTTCTTTATTTATGCAAATTTCTGCAGCCTTGAAGTTCTCCCCAGAAAATGGGTTTTTCTTTTTTATAAGGTGGAATTGCAAATGTTCCAAACTTTTATGCTCTGCTTCTGTTTTAAATATAAATTCTAGTTTCAGGTCATTTCTGTGTTAATGCAAAAGATCTAGGCATTTAAAAGAAACCAGGCCTCCTCTTGAATGCTTTACTGCTTAGAAATTTCTTCCGCCAGATACCCTAAATCATCTCTCTCAAGTTCAAAGATCTACAGAGAAGGAGAACAATGTCACTAGTCTCTTTGTTAAGGCATAGCAAAAGTGACTTTTGCTCTAGGTCCCAATGAATTCCTTATCTCCATCTGAGACCACCTCAGCCTGAACTTCATTGTTCATATCACTATCAGCATTTTGGTCTAAACCATTCCACAAGTCTCTAGGAAGTTCCAAACTTTTTCTTATCTTTCTGTCTTCTTCTGATCCTTCCAAACTGTTCCAACCTCTGCCCATTACCCAGTTCCAAAGTCACTTCCACCTTTTCAAGTATCTTTATGGAAATGCCCCACTCCCAGTTCCAATTTTCTGTATTAGTTCGTTCTCACACTGCTATAAAAAACTACCAGAGACTGCATAATATATGAAGAAAAGAGGTTTAGTTGACTCACAATTCCACAGGCTCTAAAGGAAGCATGGAAAGAGGTCTCAGAAATGTTACAATCATGGCAGAAGCTCAAAGGGAAGGCAAACAGATCTTCACATGGCAGCAGGAGAGAGAGAGAGAGAAGGGCGAAATGCTACACACTTTTTTAAATAGCCAGATCTCATGAGATCACAAGAACAGTAAGGGGGAAATCCATCCCCATGATCCAATCACCTCTCACCAAGCCTCACTTCCAACACATGGGGATCACAATTTGACAAGAGATATTGGTGGAGACACAGAATCAAACCATATCACCCTCCCTGAAGATTAGGCTCAATTCCACTCTTTGCTGAGGCTGGTAATTTCTGAGACTCAGTAATATTGCTTTCCCTTCTTTTCCCAGATTTTGTCTTTCCAACCTGCAGCTTAGTGAATGGTTTCCTTGCCCCATTCAGTGATGAAGCCTTAACAGATGTATTGGCTTTCTTGTACCAACTTGTACTACTTGAGAGGAGAAAGAACCTTTGAAAATATCTCTTCTGATGAAACAAACAAGGTGGACTCTGTGGGAGTGATACTATGTGTGTCTGTGAGGGTGGGTAACTATTTTATGCCCCTTTCTGTGTAAACACAGTACACTTCCATTTCACTCAATGGTGACACAGATACTCAATGAAACACCTTTCTACCTGAGTTCCAATGGCAGTGCAGCACCAGCAACTTTCTATATTTTTAACTACAACCTAATTGAATATTTTCTTTTTCAAATTATTTTCAACTACTTTAAATCTCTTTCAAGGTATGGTAGAAGAATTTCTTATTTTCACATTCTGACTTGTGAGACCTTCACTTATATTATGTCTTATTTCTTACTGGTGAACTACTTGTTTATATCATGTTCTGTGACTCTTTTGAATCAACTGTCAAAGCAAAAGTTGAACAAGACAAAGTTAAAGTGAAAGAACACTCTGCAGAAGGTTCCTATAGGAGGGCTGAGAGGCCGGAACTCAGTCTGAGCTCAACTTCCATGAAACAAGAAGCTGGAGTATTTTTAAGAGATGGGGTTTGAAGGATCATAGATCATGTGTATTGGCTTTACCCAAGGAAGAAGAAAACTTTTTCTTATCTTCACGACAGGAGGTTGCTTTATAACTCAGAGCAAGGTGCCCACAAAGATACACTTCCACCCTTCATAGAAACAGAGAGATGTGGATACTTTCTGATGATGACATTTCAAAGCAATGGCTCTCAGATTCTTGTGAAAGAGATCCCTGTGTTGTAAAACTGTCAAAAAACCTTTCCCCCCCAATATTTACATCTCAAATAAGATAAGAAAGAATTTACAATATGTGAAAGCAAAATAGAATCCCAGGATCCCAAACTCACTGTGCCAAAGAAAAAATTAAGCTTGGGAACTGAACCACCAATACTGTTTTTCTTTTATCCCCAAACAAGTAGCTGTAATTTCAGAACTCATTGTTATAGCCTCATTTCCTCTATGCTATCTTTTCACATGTTTACTTTATTTTATATAAAATGTAGATTCAAGAGTAAGAGACTATGCACCATTATTTTCCTCTATTCCCCCTTTACACATGTAAAATATAAATTTACTGAAGCTAATAAGACTCACGAAAGCTAAAGTTGTAGGAGCAGATAGGTGGCGATTTTTTTACTTTTCATCATAAAGGGTCTAAAACAGCACCCCTATAACAGAAGACAGGATAACAGGAGAAAAACATAACACAATATTGCATGCACATATGTGCACGCCAATATGGAAGTCATACAAAACATTAAAACATAAGAAAAGGGCCAGATGGTTGATGCTTGAATGCCCTTTTAATTGGGGAGAAGGGAGTAGGGGAGCAGGAGTAAAAGATTTTTAGGGAAAATAAATGGATCTGGAGACCAAAATTAAGTTGTAAATATTTCTCTTTAGAATGTGAATGAGCCTCTGAGACAGATGTTATCTTGTGAAATGTCCAGGTATGGTTGCATTCCCCAATTTTCTTTTCTAAGATAGATAATAAGATGTCAGGAAGGGGATGGAAGGCAATGTTGTTCCTTTTTGGGCGTTTGCTTTCTAGGTAGATAAGAAACTTCATACAACAGCCTCATCTTGTGCTTTGGGAGAGATAGAAGACTGAGGAACAGAGCAGGTGAAAAGAAGGTCACACAAGCCTTGCAGCTGCTTCTACAGTTTACCACGTCAATGCACTGTATTTTGGGGTATTAGTTTCTGGACCCCAGCCCTATCTTGGTTACCATAAGTCTTAGATTTTGACCCATAAGAAAAAAATGGAAATTGAGAACATTTGTCTCTCTCTGAAAAAAAACTTTTCCTTCCGTATCTTATACAGAACCAACAACAACAGAAAGGTACTTTTTTCTTTCTGTTGTTGTCCTACGTTAACAATGCAATTTCAAAGTCAGTAAACAGATGGTAAGACAGAAATCATACAAAAAAGACAGGAAGAAAAAAGATGGGACACTATGGCAGCCCATGCCTGTAACCCCGGCACTTTGAGAATTGCTTGATGTTAGGAGTTTGAGACCCACTTGGGCAACTTAGTAAGACTCTATCTCTACAAAATAAAACAAAAACAAAAACAAAAACTTAGATGTGGTGGCAAGTGCCTATAGTCCCACTACTCCAGCTACTTGGGAGGCTAACGTGGAAGAATGGCTCAAACCCAGGACTTCAAGGCTGCAGTAAGTTATGATCCCACTACAGTTCCACCTGGGCAATAAACCAAGACCCTGTCATGCACACACACAAAAAGGAAGTCGGGAAAAAAAGAATAAAAGAGGGAAGGATAGGGAATTTTGTGGTTTAAAAGAGGTATCTACTTACAGAAATCATAAAGTGGCATCCACCGAACTTACTGACTGATTGCCATTGCCTATTTAATAATTTCCCTTCTAATGTTGATGTTAAAAGCTTTAAGGGCCAGACCTATTTTGTCCGTCATTTTGCAACTAACCTGGGGTCTGAAATATAGCAGCTGCTTCACACATGTTAATGAATGAGTGAAACTAGTAGAAAACTCCTTATAGGAAGTAAAATATTAGATACTTGTTTTAGACATATATGGAAATGTAAAAGCTTTCTTTCCTCTCTACCTCTTTTTTTTAATTCAAATTCAATTAAATATAAGGCTTATTTGGTTAAATATTTTTTTCTCTGAAACACCACAACTCTGCCAGCTTTCCATTTATTTTTAAATTTTAATTTGTTCTTAGTCTCCATTTCCTGACAGACTGTTTGACAATATCTCTGACAAGGTAGAGGAATCAAAAATCTCACAATGCCAAACACGGCTAGTTTGTAAGGATAGTCTGTCTCTCTTATTTCTGATTTGTAAACATTTTTAGCACATCTGCAGAGTTATAACAGGAAGAAAACCTACGTCTTCTTCCTTGAATGGCTAAATCTGAGACAGCAACTTGAAAAAAAGAGTTACACTTTAAAAGCATGAACTATTCTAATTAGGTATGTAGTAGAGATTGTATTACATCCACAAGGAAATATCCACACAAATACTGATCAATTATAAGCACTCTCTTAAAATTAAGATTGCCAGATTTAACAAATAAACATACAGGACACCGAGTTAAACTTATTTTTCAGATGAACAATAAATAATATGTTAGTATATGTCATGAAGCCTTCATGATTCTTTTATTTTGGAATATCATCTTGGTTTTATCTGAAATTCAGATTCAACTGAGTGTCTTGTGTTTTCTCTGGCAACGTTACCTAGGATGGATCTTCAGGAAACCAGTCTTTTGTGATGTGATTCAGGAGATTCAGAATGAGAGTAAAATTTTGAGACTCGAACTTGCAGCCCACTTTGATCCAATAATATGGAAGATAATCAGTTTGCAAATTCAGAGAAGGAAGATGAGTACTTTTTTGAGAATATCTTTTTACTCCATTAAGTATTTTTAGTAGCTCTATATTAACTATTTTTTTCTGATAGTAAATGTTTCTAGGAGTGCTGATTATCCATCATTCTTCAGTTTGTACTGAATTCAATTGAAGAAGTTGTGGAGGCTGTTGGATTATTCAGTATAGTCTGGAAAATGCTGCTGTTTTATTCTGATTCAAGCAATATCCAGTTGATCATCCCTCTACAAGAAATGAATTTTCCATAATTTTTTATTCTCTTTTCAGTATGTTCAACATATTCTTGAGAAATATAACATTTCATGGCAAAATAATTATTTACACCATAGAAACATGCATTTTTCATTAGCCATGGAAGAACAAAACATATGACAACTATTAAAAATAATACACATTTGCTGGGCGCAGTGGCTCACACCTGTAATCCCAGCACTTTGGGAGGCCAAGGCAGGTGGATTGCCTGAGCTCAGGAGTTAGAGAACAGCGTGGGCAACATGGTGAAAACTCATCTCTATTACAAATAAAAACAAACAAACAAACAAATTAGCCAGGTGTGGTGGCACACACCTGTAGTCCCAGCTAGTGGGAGGCTGAGGCACAGGAATCACTCGAACCCAGGAAGTGGAGGTTGCAGTGAGCCAAGATCACACCACTGCACTCCAGCCTGGGTGACAGAGTGACAGTCTGCCTCTAATAATGATAATAATAATAATAAAATTAATATACTTTTGGTAATTTTCTATAGACTTTCTGTGTTTTTTAACTTATTTAATTGAATTGTTTCAAGTTATTAGCCATATTAGCGATATCATGTCATTTAATGTGAAAGACAATGATTTTATTTATTCAAATGAGATGTGTGTGTGCGTGTGTATGTGTACATGTCTCTGATGAACTTAACACAACAATCTAAGTGGTAAAATGGTTTAATGCTACACAACTATATAAATAGAAGATTTACACTTCTATTTACTTGTATTCAATATGTATTCGTACTCACAAAAAGTAATACATGTTGTGGTGCTGAATATATAAACTAATTTTTTTTTTTTGATTTGGGTTTTTTGAGTATTCTTGGATTAGGCTTAATATTGGCTATAAAACAGTAAATTCACCAATGTCTTAAAATGAATGCAGCTAATTTTATTTTTATGCTATTGAGAACAAATAACCTTTAGATATTTCTTCAAATTCCAGAAAATATAAGTTATGATGCTGTCCAGTGTCAGAATGCAGCATTCTTCCCTGATGGATTCTGATAGTGTTACATAATGAAAGTTTATGTGCACATCCACAATGAAGTGATGTATTTCCAATTATTGCCAAGTCCAAAAGTGCACAGAGCACTGGAGAAGTCCTCTGGGCCTAATGTCTAATTATATGTACCATATTTATTTATATACCATTTTCTCAGTGGTACCAGGACATCTCATTTTAGGTAGATAGACAGATGGATGGATGGATAGAGATAGAAGATAGATAGATGGATGGATAGATAGATAGATAGATAGATAGATAGATAGATAATAGATAGTCAGATGGCAGACAGATTATTTTTTGAGATGGAGCCTCACTGTCACCCAGTCTGGAGTGTAATGGCATGATGTTGGCTTACTGCAACCTCTGCCTCCCAGGTTCAAATGATTCTCTTGCCTCAGCCTCCTGAGGATTGGGATTACAAGCAACTGCCACCACAACTGGCTAATTTTTTTTGTTGTTGTTTTTTAAGTATCGATGGGGTATCACCATGTTGGCCAATCTGGTCTCAAACTCCTGACCTCAGATGATCCACCCACCTCGGCCTCCCAAAGTGCTGGGATTACAGGCCTGAGCCACCACACCCAGCCCACAAAATATATTTTTGATGTCAAGTACAGCACCCTTAAATTCTTTGTGCTGAAAACGACTCTCTAGTGAAAATCCTATTTAAAAATACATCTTTTAAACATAATGTTCAATATGCATAACATTTTGCTAACAACTATGAATCTCTACAATTTTTAGAATTTTAAATAATTTATAGAGCTAGAGTTCTTGGGTCTTGCTAAAGAATAAGAAGGGCTCAAGAATGACACTAGGAATTATTATGTAATCAAATATATCAATGGCAATTGAATGTGAGAAGAATGGGGGAATGCATCTTCAAAAACAAACAGAATCAGGTATTCTGTTTTAGCAATATTACTTTTGACATCTCTATTAAACATCTGGTAGGAGATATTGTTGCATTTTTGCTGGTCTGCACCGAAAGATTAATTTAGTTTCAGCCTCCGATGTGAAGTACTTGTTCAAAACTTTAATCTGCTCCTTGGCAAAATATGTTTTCTAGAACTGTTTGTTGCTCTCACAGAATAATTTAGGTTTTACTAGTTCAATTACTTGTAAGGAATTCCTAGGGAAGACATAATTCCAGAGTGGTTTGGTTTTGGTTTATCTATTTTTTAATAAAAAATCACAATGCAAAGATTTTCTTCTTTTCAACTGCCTCAAAGACAAGAACATTTTCACATAGTTTTTATCTGTGAATCTCAACACGGGCTTGTCTTCTATTTGTACACTTAATCAATGGGGTAGAATCAGAAATATTACTCTTGTTCTTCCTTTCTGACATTGGGCTCACAACACTGAAATTTCTCCAAGGCTGCTCTCCTTCTCTTTTGCATGACTATTATAAAATGCAAAAAGCTTTTGACAACCTGAATAAATATTTTACAGTATATTTTTCTTATTTCTCACAGTGGAGTTCCTACTTCATTCTCCATAGTCTTGTAAACTTCAGAGATTTCCAAGAGAAAACGGAAAATGCTGTGGTACCAAGTTTGTAGTGAAAGCATCCACCATCATTCTAAATGTGTAATATTATCAACAGAATAATAAAGACCACATAAATGTTTTAACAATAACTTTGGCCTAAGTACAATTTGGTGTTTAAATAAAAACTGGTATTATTTTATTAAAATTAAAATTATACGCTATATGATATGGGTTTTGAAAACTACAACATTATACATTAATGCAGACAGTAAAGAGTAAAAACAAGTTAGAAATCTGTTATCTTTTAGAGACAGCCAACAACTAACCCTCTTCCTAACTTGCAAGAATAACCTATTGGTGGTAACAAATATATGCTGAGAAGGTTTTACGACAAATCATCCAGATCCTTTATTTTTCTGTCGACCCACAGCTAAGGTACATTTTCAGTCAATGGGATTATCCTGCTCAGGATTTTGAATGCTGAAGGCATTTTGCAAAATATAGTTTGAAATGTTTCATAGTAGCAGTTATACCCTTTGACCCTAGTGCTGAAGTGCTGGTGTATTTCCTTCAGCCCATCTCTCTTGGTGACATACCCCTGTGCACAATTTGACCGATCGCTTCTCTATCCAAGTTGTGGGTTTCTCTACATGGCAACCCTGATCTCCATGTACACGAAGAGTTAATGGCACAGTAAACACAATATTTTTAATTAAATTGAAGTCAGTTTTGTAATTGAAAATATTGTGTTTATTGTGTCAATGCAATGTAAACATGCATGTATACACAAAGTAAAAATATTAACAGGAAGATGATACATCACCAACATGGTTTTTATTACGGCTTGTAGTTTTTACAGTTGTTTGACATTGGGCAAGTAACACTGAAATGTTAAAATGGTCTTAATACTATGTAGCATCTGCTTTAAATTAAATAATAGGTTTCAATGTAGAATCACATCACATATTATTAAACATATAGAAAAATTACATCTTTGTAGGCTAATTAACATATTCTATCAAAACTTTAAGGGTAGGCTGAGTGTGTGCAGTGGCTCACACCTGTAATAGCAGCACTTCAGGAGGCCAACGTGGGTGGATCACTTGAGGTCAGGAGTTCAAGACCAGCCTGACCAACATGGCGAAATCTGGACCCTAGTAAATACAAAAATTAGCTGGGCATGGCGGTGCATGCCTTTGGTCCCAGCTACTTGGGAGACTGAGGCACAAAAATCTCTTGAACCCTGGAAGTGGAGGTTGCAGTGAGCTGCGATTGCAACCCTGTACTCCAGCCTGAGGCACAGAGTGAGGCGCTTTCCCCACCCCACCAAAAAAAATAAGAACTTTAAGAGTATTTTGCCTACATATGTATGATCCAGTAATTTTGCTTTATGGAATCTTCAAGAGAAACAACAAAAAATAAAGCATATAATGACAGTGATAATAATAATCATGATACATTTGTGGCAAACTAAATAAAGCAGTGACTAAATCATCTGTCATACTATGGAATACAATGTAATTGCAAAAAATAGACCAAAATTATTAATTTTCTATATGTATGTATGTGTGTGTGTGTATAACAATGTGAATGTATTTCCAAAGCAAGTTATACTGTGTTGACAAAGTTCTAATAATAATATGTGTAGTATCAATGTTTAAAAAATGAAATTAAATCTAAGTAATATTCTATGTTTTTATGGATACACTTATGTTTGTCGATGCACAAAAATTGTCTGAAAGATACACTTTAAAATAATAATTGTTTCCTCTAGTGAGATTGTGAGGTCACAGTCAATGTTGAAGTTTGGGCTATCTTGAAGGAAAAATCTTATTAAAAAGAATAATACATTTACTGCCTGCACAATTAAAATTGAATTTAATGAAGAGGGAAAACTAATTATTCAGAGATCATGTTTTATTGAATTTGAGCAAAAGATGATGTTACTATTTTGAATGCAAGCCAACACATATGCACTTTATCTATTTAAATAAATCTGATCTAAAACTAAGTTTTCTGGTGTCAACAGTCTCTTTATCTGTAATGGGTACTCTGGATTTAATAGAAAACTAACTAATGCACAACTTAAAATTGCAATCAAAAGGAAAACAATTAGTTGAATTGAAGTTTATAGAAAATAATGATAATTTAGTGAAAAATATTTTATAGCAAGTGTAGTCAGCCTTGATTAACAGAATTTCTATTTATATAATTTCACTAAATTTAAACATTATGAAACAAACAGAAAAAACACATCCTACCATCCTACAGGTTTTATGAAAGTGAGTATTCAGTTATGGACCAATATTTTGTTTTCTATTTGTGGAAGAAAAATGTCACATAATTATTTCAGTTTATTTTGTTTTCTGTATTAGAAAAACTTCCTTTAAGAAGACTATTCTTGACTTCAAGTGAAATTATTCACAGTAACTATCACTCTGTAATACTCCCAAGAAAGAGTGCCAATGGTGTATATTTCAGCCTACTTGATAGATTTTGGGCATATCTTGCATGTATAATTTTGTCATTTAACCATTGCTTCAGATATTGTGTTCAGTGGGTTCTAGATAATTGTTAATTTTTGCTGTTTTCCCAAGACTTTAAAAATTGTATTATTTAAATATTTTCATTCTACATAGTTATTTAAATATTATTATTAAAAGTTCCTAAAATGCAATCTCAGAGAACTACAGTTGAGTACCTCGAGAGTAGTCATAGACTTGATGTACAAGGAGAGGAGTTGCTTCTCACTTGACTGCTCTGTAGAGCTATAGTTCTCAAAGTGTTGTTCATGGATGCTTGTGAAACTCTCTAAGACTCATTCAGGTAGTTTGTGTGCTAACATTACTTTCAAAATAATGCTAAGACTTATTTTTGGTCTTTTCAATGGTATTGATATTTGGACTGATGGTACAAAAGCAATTGTAGGTGAAACTACTAGTGACTTACTATGGCTCCCAGTGCTGACACTGTCTTTGCATTTGCAGGAAAGATTTAAAAAGGAGAGGAGGATGGGTAGGAGGAGAAAGAAGACGCCACCGGTTTCAATTAGGCATTTGTTTTAGCAGAAACAGCAACAACAATAACAAAACCAGCAAAACCCTCAAATTTTGGATAGATACATTTTTAATACATTGAGTGATGAAATAAAATATATTCATAAAGCATTTTGCTGCATACCAAAGTACAATTGTCTCTCAAAGAGAAAATGTTTCTGAGATTTTTTTTGGACTACAAACTAAAATAGCCACTTTAAAAAAAATGGAACACTATTTTTATTTGAAAGAATGACAGATAAGCTATGTTTAATTGGATTTCTGCATTTGGTGATAGTTCTTGAAAGTAGATGAAGTGAACCTGTCATCTGTAGGAAAAAAAGGGTTCATAGTCCATGATAAAATATGAGCTTTCAAGTTAAAAAATTAGAATTTTACAAAACTCTTATTGCCACTATGTGGTTGACAACGTTCAAACTTGAAGGATTTGTTCATCAAGTCAGTGGAGAGAATAATTTTGAGTTTTACAATATTATTTAATAAAATACATCAACATTTGGAAAACTTGTATAGCTTAGTGAATGAATACTTTCCAAATAACCAAGAACCCAATGATACAAAATTATGCACAGATTAAAGATCCGTTAAAAATGCAAGACAGAATAACATTTTTTAAACTATTGTCTAAAAAGTTTGTTTACATGTTTTCAGATTCCACAGTGCAATTAATCTTTAATAAATTAATGCTTGTTGAATGTCATAGTGTCAAAATTGAGTATCTATATTTATCTGATGAGACTTGAGCACCATATATTAAGTTAGACCACTACAAGATTTGAGGCAAATTAAAGATTTGATCCAGACAGTCATTTTCTAACCACTACGTATAAATATCAGGTTCAGTATCAGTTATTTCACTGTCAGCGCAACCTGAGAATTAAAGTTCTTATTTCCTCAGGCCGGGAATGTTCAGCCTGAAGTGCATGAGTTTCGTGGGGCTACTTCTATGGCTCACACAACATCTTCCTTTGTTTCCATCCTTTAGAGACTAATTTTATTATAGAAACATATACCAGTGAAGACTTCACTTTTTTTTTTCTTTTTCGAGACGGAGTCTCGCTTTGTCGCCCAGGCTGGAGTGCAGTGGCACGATCTCGGCTCACTGCAAGCTCCGCCTCCCGGGTTCACGCCATTCTCCTGCCTCAGCCTCCCGAGTAGCTGGGACTACAGGCGCCCGCCACCACGCTCGGCTAGTTTTTCTATTTTTAGTAGAGACGGGGTTTCACCGTGTTAGCCAGGATGGTCTCGATCTCCTGACCTTGTAATCCGCCTGCCTCGGACTTCACATTTTAATGCTGCATACATGCTGATGAGTACTCTGATAAAAAATAAAGCATGATGAAAAAAATTGTGATTGATAAGGGATGCTGGTTTTTTTTTTTTTTTTTTTTTTTTGGAGTTTCGCTTTTGTTGCCCAGGCTGGAGTGCAGTGGCACAATGTCAGCTTACAGCAACCTCCACCTCCCAGGTTCAAGAGATTCTCCTGCCTCAGTCTCCCAAGTAGCTGGGATTACAGGCATGCACCACCACGTCCAGCTAATTTTGTATTTTTAGTAGACTAGGTGGACAAATAGTTTCTCTGAAGAGGTGACCAGCAAGTAAACAAGCTCTGAAAATACCTGGGTAAGAACTTACCTGGAATTGGGAGGTAAGTACCTGTTTGTCATGTTTGATAGAGAGAAATAGGCTCAGTTGTATCAACCAAAGTTAATTAAGCAGGGAATGATAAGGGATAGGGTGGGAGAAGTTGTCAGGTGAGAGGTCATAAAAGTCCCTATGGGCATAAATGAAAATGTATATAGAAGGGTGATATATTTTGAATATCTGTTTCCTCTAAATCTCATGTTGAAATGTGCACCCTGCCCGCCATTTTGAGGTGGGGCCTAATGGGAAGCTTTTGGGTCCTGGGTGCAGACCCTTCATAAATGGCTTGGTGCTGTATTTGTGGTAGTGAGTGAGTTCTCTATTAGTTCACATGAGAGCTGGTTGTTTAGAAGACATGTAACACACCTTATCCCGCTTTGCCTCCTTCCATAACTGTAGGTTTCCTGAGGCTCTCACCAAATGCAGATGCTGGCACTATGCTTCTTTTCCATCTGCAGAATCATGAGTCAAAATAAACTGCTTTTCTTTACAAATTATCCAGTCTCAGATCTCAGATATTCCTTTATAGTAACACAAGTTTAATTATCCTTTGAGTTAACAAAGGGTAATGAAAAGTTAAGATGGAAGTCAAATTTCTTTGGCTCAATTCTAGCTCTATCCTGTATTACCAGTGTCAGGCTGTTTAACCAACAGCACTTCTATTTTTTTCTTGTGTACTCCTGAGAGTAACCATCATATTTGGAGAAAGAGTATTTGTAAGTATTTATACCTAGTTAAAACTCTGCATGATACATGGTAAACATTACAGACACCTTAGCAGTCATTGGTAGTAATATTAAATGTAATGAGGATCATTAGCTATTATTACTGTTAATGGTTGTGATGTAAGAACTATCAGAGAGTGTTAAATAGGAAAATATCATAACCTGATTCAAAATTTAAAATAAATCACTCTGGCCTGCATGGAGAGAAATGGCACAGTGAAGGTAAGAGAGGAAGTTGGTAGAACACCCAACAGGCTAATGGAATAATCCATGTGGACAATGATGGCAGTTCAACAGATAGCAGTAGTAAAAGGGGCATTGGTTAGATTCAGGAAATACATTTGAAGATAGCCTATAATTGGAAAAAAAGTACCATTTTATATGCTTATTTGTTTGTTTGTTTCTGGCTTTTTTCTCTTTTCTTTAGCTTGCTACATTGCATATCTAGTTGATTGGCCTATTATTTTACTTGAATAGTTGACTTCAAATGCAATATTTATTTTTCAAAATGTGTTAAATGTAAAAATAAAATACCACATTAGTTATACTCAATTTTTATAATTTGTAGACGTTTGTTTCAAAATATTTAGTCCCCAAGTAATTAAGAGTTCTCTAAATCTCATGTGCTTCTTATTATTGTCATGTGTATGCTTCTGTCCCCTGAAATAAATTAACCTCCTGGTCCACATATGCTCTCTACACTTTATATTAAAAGTCTTGCATTTCCTACACAAAACTACTCATTCTCTCTGGGGCAACACATCTGGTTCATCCTCTTAATCTGAGCTTTCAAATTTTTATGTTCATAGAAAATACCTGGGGATCTTGTTCAATTGTATATCCTGATAACTGTCCTGGACAGTTGCCTGACAGTTTGCATTTCAAACAAGCTGCCAGGTCCTGTCAGTGCTACTTGTCTGTGGAAGACACTTTGTGTAATGATGCTCTGAATGTCCCCTACATTTTTAATGACCTTCTATAATATCAGAGGCTAGTTTCATTTACATAAGTTTTCATCTATGGGCTGAAAGTTAGCCAATTAATACACAAATCTTTGGTATACACACAGAAGCCAAGGGCAGCAAAGTTCTGTTCAAGCATATGCTTCCACTGAATTTGTGTTTCTTAAGGACAATTTTAATGTCAATATACATTGTTTATAAATAATTCTTGGCATACAAATTTCAGTATTCGTATGAAAAGGACAGGTTTTCTAAACAGAGTATACTAATGTTTATTTTTTCTTTTCCTAATATTGTGGGTAATGCCTAAGATTGATAGTGAAGGGCAGGCCGAGGGACTGTTATCCTCAGAAAAGAGGGTCTTACAGTGCAAGGATCATGAAGTTAAAGTGGCACAATTGATGAGGTCAAAGCCCTGATTTATGCTCACTTGGTCATTCCA
This sequence comes from Mandrillus leucophaeus, assembly GCF_000951045.1. Classification (NCBI taxonomy): domain Eukaryota; kingdom Metazoa; phylum Chordata; class Mammalia; order Primates; family Cercopithecidae; genus Mandrillus; species Mandrillus leucophaeus. The sequence goes on from NW_012102898.1 coordinate 1,050,113, forward strand.
CTTAATTTGAAGTTATGTTTTATAAACTTAAAGTCGTGTTTGTTTATAACACATTCAGTACACACATTGCTTTGTTCATTCCTGGGCACTGAAATATTTAATAGCAGAAGAAAATTGTCAAGGGCCATGTGCTTTGAGGTTGGTAAGAGATGTTTACAGTTTAAAATTGTTTTCAAAAGCTTCTATCAGTGCCTTGGAGGAATGCTTGTCACAAAACAATGGTTTAATTTGCTCCCAATGAAAAAGATGAAGAGGAAGGCAAGTGAAGAAAGGACATGAAACTAAATGAAGTAAAACACTGAATATCTCAAGTGATTTTTATTATTGATGTCCCCCCTTTCATTGTTGTAGAAACATTATTTCCAAAGATGGTTTGATCTTTGTAACATCTCACTGGGTCTCCTGAGAGTCAGACAGAAATATATCAATATAATAAGAAATCATTATGAGGCTAGGCGAGGTGGCTCACATCTGTAATCCCAGCACTTTGGGAGGCCGACATGGGTGGATCACCTGAGGTCAGGACCAACATAATGAAAGACCATCTCTACTAAAAATACAAAAATTAGCCAGGTGTGGTGGCTTGCACCTGTAGTCCCTACTAATCAGGAGGCTGAGAAAGGATAATTGCTTGAACCTGGGAGGTGGAGGTTGCAGGGAGCCGAGATCACCCCACTGCACTCCAGCCTGTGTAACAGAGCGAGACTGCGTCTCAAATGAAAAAAAAAAATCATTTTGAGTCCTTTGAAAATACTTGAAGCAATAAGCATCATATTTAAAGAACATAATATAGGATGCATTAACAACCTTCAGATTTGTTTTCCTATGATTTTGAAATATTTTTTAAATGTTACTAACTCTTTTGACAAAATACACATGCATGCACATACACGCATAAGCACACCAGAAAGCATCATGTCCACAATTATATGGAATCAAGTTAATAAGAGAAACTTAAATACATTTTGAAACGAAATAGTGAGTTTTTAATTGATTCACACCAGCAAAATTTATTAAGAAGCAATAGGGTAATCATTTTAGAGTTTCAGTACATGTATATTTGTGTCTTTATATCTCCACAAAAAGCTGTGCCTTTCCAAGCATCCTTTCTCTCATTATTATTTTTTAAATTATTTTTTTCTAAGTTTTCATTTTTGGGGAAACATGGTAGGTGTATACATTTGTGAGTTGCATGAGGTGTTTTGATACAGGCATGCCTTGTGTGATAATCATATCATGGTAAACTGGTATCTATCACCTCAATATTTATCCTTTGTGTTATAATATAATTACACTCTTTTAGTTGCTTTAAAATGTACAATTTTCATTTTTTACTATAATCACTCTGTTGTGCTAGCAAATACTAGGTCTTATTCATTCTTTCTAATATTTTTTATACCTATTAGCCATCTCCACTTCCCCCCAACCTACTACTACCCTTCCTAGCCTCTGGCAACCGTCTTTCTACTCTCTGTCTCCATGAGTTCCATTGTTTTAATTTTTAGCTTCCACAAATAAGTGAGAACATATGAAGTTTGCCTTTTTGTGCCTGGCTTAATTTACTTAACATAATGACCTTCTGTTCCATTCATGTTGTTGCAAATGACAAGATCTCATTCTTTTTTATGGCTGAATGGTTCTCCATTGCATATATGTACCATTTTCTTTATCCATTCATCTGTTTATGGACACTTAGGTTGCTTCCAAAGCTTGGATATTGTGAATAGTGGTGAAATAAACATGCAGTGCAGGTATCTCTTCCATATACTGTTTTCTAATTTTTTTTTTTTTTTTGCTATATACCTAAAAGCAGGATTGCAAGATTGTATGGTAGCTCTACTCTTAGTGTTTTGAAGGACCTTCAAACTGTTCTCCATAGTGGTTGTACAAATTTACATTCACACCCACAGAGTATGAGGATTCCCTTTTTTCCACATCCTCATCAGCATTTGTTATTGCCTGTATTTGGGTAAAAGCAATTTTAACTGGGGTGAAATTATAACCCATTGTAGTTTTGATTTGCAATTCCTCTGATGATTAATGATGTTGAGCACCTTTTTATATAACTATTTGCCATTTGCATGTATTCTTTTGAGACATGTCTATTCAGATATTTTTGCCCATTTTTAATCAGATTATTAGATTTTTTCCCACAGAGTTAAGAACCTTATATATTCTGAGTATTAATCCCTTGTCAGACAGACAGTTTGCAAATTTTTTTGTCCATTCTGTGGGTTTTCTCTTCACTTTGTTGATTGTTTCTTTTGTTGTACAGTTTGTAACTTGAAATGATCCTATTTGTCCAGTTTCGCTTTTGTTGCCTGTGCTTGTGGGATATTGCTCAAGAAATCTTTGCCCACTTCGATGTCCGGGAGAGTTTCCCTATGTATTATTTCAGTAATTTCATACTTTGAGGTCTTAGATTTAAGTCTTTAATCCATTTTTATTTGATTTTTGTATACGGAGAGAGGTAGAGTTCTAGTAGTTTCATTCTTCTGTATATAGATATCTAGTTTTTCCAGCACCGTTTATTAAAGGGACTGTCCTTTCCCCAACGTACATTCTTGGCAACCTTGTCAAAAATGAGTTCATTGTAGATGTATGGATTTATTTTGGGGTTCTCTGTTCTGTTCCACTGGTCTATATGTCTGTTTGCATCTCAGTAGCATATTGTTTTGGTCATTATAGCTCTGTATTATAATTTGAATCAGTTAATTTGAGTCCTCCAATTTAGTTCTTTTTGCTTGGGATAACTTTGGCTATTCTGGGTCTTTTGTGGTTCCATATAAATTTTGGGATTTTTTTTTTTCTATTTCTGTGAAGAATGTCATTGGCATTTTGATGGGGATCACATTGGTTCCCTAGATTGCTTTGGGTAATGTGGACATTTTAATAATACTGATTCTTCCAATCCATGATAATAAAATATTTTTTCATTATTATGTGTCTTCAATTTTTTTCATCAATGTTTTATAGTTTCCATTGTGGAGAACTTTCACTTTTTTAATAAGTTGATTCCTAGGTATTTTACTTTATCTGTAGCTGTTATCAATAGGATTACTTTCTTGATTTCTTTTTCAGATTATTCATTGTTAGTATACAAAAAAGCTACTGATTTTTGTATGTTGATATTGTATCTTGCAACTTTACCAAATTTGCTTATTTGTTATAATAGGTATTTTTTTTTGGTGGAGTCTTTTGGTTTTTTTGAAATATATAATCATATCATCTGCAAATAAGGATAATTTAACTTTTTTCTTTCCAATTTGGATGCCCTTTATTTCTTTTTCTTGTCTGAATGCTCTAGCTAAGACTTCCAGTACTGTATTGAATAACGGTGGTGAGAATGGGCATCCTTGTTGTGTTCCAGATCTTAGAAGAAAAGCTTTCAGTTTTCCCCTATTCATTATGATATTAGCTATGGACCTGTAATATAAGGCTTTTATTATGTTGAGATATGTTCCTTATATACCCAGTTTTCTCATGGTTTTCACCAGAAAGAGATGTTGAATTTTATTACATGTTTTTTTCAGCATCATTAAAATAATCATATGGATTTTGTTCTTCATTCTGTTGAAATGATGTGTCACATTGATTGATATGCATATGTTGAACCATCCTTGCATTTCTAATATAAATCCCCCTTGGTCATTGATATGGTTAGGCTTTTTGTCTCCACCCAAATCGCATATCAAATTGTAATTCTCATAATCTCTATATGTCAAGGGAGAGGCCAGATGAAGGCAATTGAATCATGGGGATGCCCCATGCTCTTCTCATGATAGTGAGTGAGTTCTCATGATATCTGACTGTTGTATAAGGGACCCTTCCCCCTTCACACAGCACTTCTCCTTCCTGCCACCTTGTGAGGAAGGTGACTTTCTTCCCCTTTGTCTTCCACCGTGATTGTAAGTTTCCTGAAGCCTCCCCAGCTATACTAGATTGTGAGTCAATTAAACCTCTTTCCCTTATAAGTTACCCAGTCTTAAGTTCTTTATAGCTGTACGAAAATGAAGTAATACAGTCATGATGAATAATCTTTTTAATGTGTTGAATTTGGTTTGCTAGTATTTTTTAAGAATGTTTGCATCAATATTGATCGGTGACATTAGCCTGTAGTTTTTGTTTGTTTGTTTGTTTTGCTTTGTTTTTTTGATGTGCCTTCGTCTGGTTTTGCTGTCAGGGTAGTACTGGCCTTGTAGAATACATTAGTAATTATTCTCTTCTTTACTTTTTGGAAAAGCGTGAGTAAGACTGGTATTAGTTTTTCTTTAAGTGTTTGGCAGAATTCAGCAGTAAAGCATCTGGTTCTAACATTTTCTTTGCTGGGAGAATTCTTACTGTGGCTTTGATCTCATTACTTGTTATTGGTCTGTTCAGGTTTTGTATTTTTTATGATTCAATCTTGGTAGGTTGTATGTGTCTAGGAATTTGTCCATTTCTTCTAGATTTTCTAATTTATTGGCATATAGTTGCTCATACTAGCTACTAAATATACTTTGAACTTCTGCTGTGTCAGTGGTAATATCTCCTTTTTCATCTTTAATTTTATTTATGTGGGTCTTTTCTCTTTTTCTCTCAGTCTAGCTAAAGGCATATCAATTTTGTTTATCTTTTCAAAAAAACAATTTTTGTTTTATTAATCTTTTGTATTGTTTTGTTTCAATTTTATTTATCTGAGCTCTGACCTTCATTATTTCTTTTCTTCTCCTAATTCTGGGTGTGGTTTGCTCTTCCTTTTTAGTTCTTTAAGATGTATTGTAAGATTGTTTATTTGAAGTTTTTCTTCTTTTTTGATGTAGGCACTTATATCTATAAACTGCTTTCTTAGTACTGCTTTTGCTGTATCCTTAGGTTTTGGTATGTTGTGTTTCCAGTATCTTATTTTTTTTTCAAGAACATTTTCAATTTGCTTCTTAATTTCATCTTGATACAATGTCATTCAGGAGCATATATTGTTTAATTTCCATGTGTTTGTATAGTTTAGAAAATTATTCCTTATTAATTTCTAGTTTTATTCCATTGTATCCTGAGAAGATGCTTAATATTATTTCATTGTTTTTTTTAATGTTTTAAGACTTGTTTTGTGACCTAATATATGGTCTATCCTTGAGAATGATTTATATGCTGAGAAAAAGAATGTGTATTCTGCAGCCATTGGATGGAATGTTCTGAAAACATCTATTAGGATAAAATTTTTCTATAGTGCAGATTAAATCTAATGTTTCTTTGTTGATTTTCTGTCTGGAAAAATCTGTCCGATGCTGAGAGTGGGATGTTGAGGTCTCCAGTTATTATTATATTGAGGTCTATCTCTCTTTTTAGCTCTAATAATATTTGCTATATATATCCAGGTGCTCCAGTTTTGTGTGCACATGTATTTACAATTGTTGTATCTCATTGCTAATTTGACCCCTTTATCATTATACAATGACTTCTTGTTCCCTTCTTACAGTTTTTGTCTTGAAATCTATTGTGTTTGATATAAGTAAAGCTAGTCCTATTCTTTTTTGATTTCCATTGGCATGGAATATCTTTTTTCAGCCCTTTATTTTCTCTTTATAGGAGAAGTATGTTCTTACAGATCAATGGGTCTTATATTTTTTATCCATTCAGCCAGTCAATATCTTTTTGTTGGATACTTTAGTCCATTTACATTCAGTATTTCATTAATAAGAAAGAACTTACTCCTGTCATTTTATTTGTTTTATGGTTTGTGTGTGTGTGTGTGTGTATGTGTCTGTGTGGTCTTCTCTTCCTTCTTTTCTTCCTTCCTGTCTTCCATTTAGTGACGGTGATTTTCTCTGGCAGTGTGATTTAATTTCTTGCTCTGTGTGTGTGTGTGTGTGTGTGTGTCTATGTATGTGTGTCTCTTGTATGTTTTTTGATTTGAGAATACGATGAGGCTTGCAGATAACATCTTGTAACCCATTATTTTAAGCTGATAACAACACTGCTTGCATAAATAAACAACCAGGAAAGCAAAAAAAAATAGTAAAAGCTCTACATTTTAATATCATCCCCTTCCATTTCTTAACTTTTTGTTCTTTCTATTTTGTACTATCTATGCCTTGAGAAGTTGTTTTGGTTATTATTTTTGGTTGGCTTCATCTTGTAGTCTTTCTTAAGATAATAGTAGTTTACACACCACAGTTTAATGTTATAATGTACAGTGTTTTTCTGTGTACTATTACCAATGAGTTTTGTACCTGCAGATGATGTCTTAGTGCTCATTAATGTCCTTTACTTTCTGATTGAAGTACTTTCTTTAGCAATAGGACAGGTCTAGAGTTGATAAAAAAGAAAAAAAAAAGAAAAAAAAAAAAAACCTCAGCTTTTGTTTGTCTGGAAAAGTCTTTATTTCTCCTTCCTGATTGACAGATATTTTTTCCAGATGTAATACTCTAGTGTAATTTTATTTTTCTTTCAACATTTTAAATATATTATGCCACTCTCTTCTGACGTGTAAGGATTCCACTGAGATGTCTGCTGCCAGATGTACTGGAGTTCCATCGTATGTTATTGGTTTATTTTCTCTTGCTGATTTTAGGATCTTTTTAAAGTCCATGACCTTTGGGAATTTGAATATTAAATGCTGTTAAGTAGTCTTCTTTGAGGTAAATCTCTTTGGCATTCTGTAACCTTCTTGTACGTGGATATTGATATCTTTCTCTAGGTTTGGGAAGATCTCTGTTTTTGTTTCTTTGAATAAACTGTTTACCCCTAACTCTTTCTCTATTTCCTCTTTAAGGCCCTCTCAGATTTGCCATTTTAAGACTATTTCCTAAATTTTGTAGGCATATGTCATTTTTAAAATTCTTTTTTAATTTTGTCTCCTCGTGTATTTTCAAATACCCTGTCATCAAGCTTACTTTGTTTTTTCTTTCACTTGATCAATTCTGCTATTAAGAGACTAGTATGCATTATTCAATATGTCAATGGCATTTTTCAACTCCAGAATTTCTGTTTGAGTTTTAAATGTTATTTCCATCTTTTTGTTAAATTTGTCAAATAGAATTCTGAACTCCTTCTCTTTGTTATCTTGACTCTGTTTGAGTTTTTTCAATACAGCTATATTGAATTCTCTGTCTAAATGTCACATATGTTTGTTTCTCCAAGATTGGTCCTTGGTGCCTTTTTTAGTTTGTCTGGTTAGAACATGTTTTCCTTAATCCTCTTGATGCCTGTTGATGTTTGTTGGTGTTCAGGCACTTATTGTAGTCTTCTCTGTCTGGGCTTGTTTGTACTCATGCTTCTTGGGAATGCTTCCCAGGTATTAGAAAGGACTTGGGTGTTGCAATCTAGACATGTCTACAGTAACAGGGCACCCCAAAGGCAGTAATGCTGTGGTTCTTGAAGACCCTTAGAGGTACCACCTTGATATTCTTAGATAAGATCCGGAAAAAGTCGCCAGATTACCAGAAACATAATCTCATTGTCTTCACTTGCTTTCTCCCAAACAAACAGACTCGCTCTCTGCGATGAGCCACCTGCTGCTAGGGATTGGGTGACACAAGTACTCCTGTGGCCACCACCCTTAAAACTGCACTGGATCAGACTTGAAGCTAGCACAACACTGGATCTCCCCCAAGGTCTGCTATAGCCATTACCTGGCTACTCTCTATGTTTTCTGAAGGCTTTAGGGCTCTACTATCAGCAGGAAGCAAAGCCAGTCAGCCTTAAGTGGTTTTTTTCCAGAGCAGTGAGTTCCCTCTGATTTCACGCAGGTCCAGAGATGACTTCTAGGCGCTAGGAACTGGAGCCAACAACTTTAGAAATCTACCTGGTGTTTCATTCCACTGTGACTAAACTGGCCCTCAAACCATGAGACACAGTCCTTCCCACTCTTCCCTCCCCTTTCCACAGGCAAAAGAGCCTCACCACATGACCAGCACCACCAGAGGCCAACAGGGAGTACTGCCAGGCTACCACTGATGTTCACTTAAGGCTCAAAGCCTCTTCAGTCAACTTTTGGTGATTGCTTCCAGGCCTGGGACTCACCCTTCAAGGTAGTAAGTTCTCTCTTCTGGCCCAGGGAAGGTCAAGAAATGCCATCTCATAGCCAAGACCTGGAATAAGGGAATTCAAGAGTCTGCTTGGTACCCTCCT
>NW_012102898.1:1058271-1066419 GCF_000951045.1 Mandrillus leucophaeus
TGGATATTGATATCTTTCTCTAGGTTTGGGAAGATCTCTGTTTTTGTTTCTTTGAATAAACTGTTTACCCCTAACTCTTTCTCTATTTCCTCTTTAAGGCCCTCTCAGATTTGCCATTTTAAGACTATTTCCTAAATTTTGTAGGCATATGTCATTTTTAAAATTCTTTTTTAATTTTGTCTCCTCGTGTATTTTCAAATACCCTGTCATCAAGCTTACTTTGTTTTTTCTTTCACTTGATCAATTCTGCTATTAAGAGACTAGTATGCATTATTCAATATGTCAATGGCATTTTTCAACTCCAGAATTTCTGTTTGAGTTTTAAATGTTATTTCCATCTTTTTGTTAAATTTGTCAAATAGAATTCTGAACTCCTTCTCTTTGTTATCTTGACTCTGTTTGAGTTTTTTCAATACAGCTATATTGAATTCTCTGTCTAAATGTCACATATGTTTGTTTCTCCAAGATTGGTCCTTGGTGCCTTTTTTAGTTTGTCTGGTTAGAACATGTTTTCCTTAATCCTCTTGATGCCTGTTGATGTTTGTTGGTGTTCAGGCACTTATTGTAGTCTTCTCTGTCTGGGCTTGTTTGTACTCATGCTTCTTGGGAATGCTTCCCAGGTATTAGAAAGGACTTGGGTGTTGCAATCTAGACATGTCTACAGTAACAGGGCACCCCAAAGGCAGTAATGCTGTGGTTCTTGAAGACCCTTAGAGGTACCACCTTGATATTCTTAGATAAGATCCGGAAAAAGTCGCCAGATTACCAGAAACATAATCTCATTGTCTTCACTTGCTTTCTCCCAAACAAACAGACTCGCTCTCTGCGATGAGCCACCTGCTGCTAGGGATTGGGTGACACAAGTACTCCTGTGGCCACCACCCTTAAAACTGCACTGGATCAGACTTGAAGCTAGCACAACACTGGATCTCCCCCAAGGTCTGCTATAGCCATTACCTGGCTACTCTCTATGTTTTCTGAAGGCTTTAGGGCTCTACTATCAGCAGGAAGCAAAGCCAGTCAGCCTTAAGTGTTTTTTTTCCAGAGCAGTGAGTTCCCTCTGATTTCACGCAGGTCCAGAGATGACTTCTAGGTGCTAGGAACTGGAGCCAACAACTTTAGAAATCTACCTGGTGTTTCATTCCACTGTGACTAAACTGGCCCTCAAACCATGAGACACAGTCCTTCCCACTCTTCCCTCCCCTTTCCACAGGCAAAAGAGCCTCACCACATGACCAGCACCACCAGAGGCCAACAGGGAGTACTGCCAGGCTACCACTGATGTTCACTTAAGGCTCAAAGCCTCTTCAGTCAACTTTTGGTGATTGCTTCCAGGCCTGGGACTCACCCTTCAAGGTAGTAAGTTCTCTCTTCTGGCCCAGGGAAGGTCAAGAAATGCCATCTCATAGCCAAGACCTGGAATAAGGGAATTCAAGAGTCTGCTTGGTACCCTCCTCCACTGTGGCCAAGCTGGTATCTAAGGTGCAAGATGAAGTCCACTTTACTTTTCGCTTTGCTTTTCTTAAGAAGGAGTCTCTTACCACAGCCATCACAACTGGGAATGTGCTGGGTCTCACCTGAAGCCGTCTCAGATTCTCACCCAAAGCCCATGTTGTACTATCTCAGTATCACTGCTGGTTATTCAGGTCCCAAGGGCTTTTTAGTCAGCAAGTGATGGTTTTTGCCAGGACTGGGTCCTTCCCTCTAAGGTAGTGGGTTTCCTTCTGGCCTACAGTGTGTCTAGAATTGTCATCCAGGAACTAGCACCTGGAATTGGGGCTTCACAAGTTTGACTGATGCCCTATCCTACTGTGGCTGAACTGGTATCCAAGACGCAAGAACAAAGTCTTCTTTATTATTTCCTGTCATCTCCTCAAGAGGAAGAAAGGGGCCTCTTTTGGAGCCATGAGCTGCCTGGTGTTTTGGGAGAGGTGGTACAAACACTCCCTTAGCTGCCCTGACTGGTGTCTCAGTAGTTGACATGCCCTCCAAGTCCACTGGCTCTGAGCACAGTTCAGCTCTAGGAGTTGTGGACTAGACTGCCTTTCAGTTTATTTGCAGTCCTTGTGGGCTAGACTGCCTTTCCAGTTTATTTACGTTCCCAGAGCACTTCAGTTCACATTTGCAAGTCCTGCTGGAACTCAAGTTCTGACCACTGGGATGGGCAATTCCCCTCTGTCTAGGGCTGGTCTGAATTCTCTCTCTGTGGGCAGGTATCAGCTGAGTTAAGCCCAGTTTTCCTTTCCATTGTGACAGGGCACCACTGAGTTCAATGCAAAGTCTTACAATTGCTGCACTCTCCCTCTCCCAAGTGCACAGATTTCTCTGCAGCATGAGGACACTGTGGGATGATGGGGGAAGGGGTAGCATTGCCAGTTGAAGACTGTCTTTCCTTCCTCTCCAGTGCCTCTTTTAAAAATATGAAGTCAAAACCAGGTACTGTGAGTGCTCACTTTATTATTCTTACGAAGATATGTGTGTGTGTGTGTGTGCGCGCGCACACGCGCGCGCATGTGTGTGTGTGCTTGTGTGTGTAGATACTTGTTGAATTTGGTGTCCCGGTGGAGGGCAGAATTGTTGGGGTTTTCCATTCCACCATCTTGCTCCACCACTTCTCCAGTGTGTCTTCCATTATTTTCTCTTCATGGTGCTAAACAATCTCTAGCATGGCTGTTTTGGCAAGACAAAAGCTCATGCAGGTATTTTATTGTGCTGCTGGTACTCTGGAATGTGTGCAGAATCACCGTGGGCATTATCATCATCACCACCATCACCAACATGATTAACAGAGAGAAAAATAAAACCAAGAAAACTGTAATATGAAAGGGGAATCTGAAGATATAAACTTTATATAATAGGTATGGAGTCAAACTGGCATAATTGCAGTGTTTTATTAGTTGCTACTAAGTCATTTACTTTGAGAAACACACATGCTAAATGACATAGAGGAAAAATAACATAAAGTGATTTATGTAGCTAATTTAAATTTTGCATCTGTTTTTCAGTTAAGATTAAGAATATGGAATTCAATTAAATGCAATTATATATACTTTTAATTTCATGTATATGCAAGAGTTATGAGCTTGTCTGTTACACTATCATAATTGCAAATATAAATAGAACTAGAAACTATAAATTCTGAAATATTTCAAATACTATGAAAGGTTTGCTTTTAAAATGTCTAGTACCATAATTATTAAGGGTTAGGCAAATCGCTTTTTAAAAGATCAAAAATTATGTATTTTATTTAAAAAAGCTTTTGCTGATATAATTAGACATTTTGGACTATGGCAATGCATCAATGCATGCTTGTTGTGTGGGTATGTATGGGGATATGCACATACTACAACATATTGAACATTTATATAGATTTTACCCTAAACTAAAAGTAACTTTATAGTAGTAATTGAATAGAATTTAACTATCATTTCCATCATGACTGTGACATACTTTTTAAAAAGCAAGAGTGGAATAGAGACCTATTTGAAAGTGTTAACCGGCAGATGAGGCTCAATAAAATCTTTTTAAAAATAAATTGTTTGGTTAGAAAGTTAAAACATGATTAATGTTGAAAAATAACTAATAGAAATAGAGTGAGAAAGTTTAACTCAGAAAATTGAGTAAATAATTTAAAACAGTTAAGAAATAGACACATTCACAATTAGAAATGGGGTCCTTAACACATCCTTATCAGACACATAACTGTATGAACTATTGACCATAAATCAGTAGACTATTGATCTAATCAATATTATCAGCTAACAGGATATAATTGACAGGCACAGAATATTTCAACAAAAAACAGAGGAATACACATTTTTCATGAGTCTATAGAACATTGAACAAGATAGACCATAACTCGAGTGATGAAACAAAACTCAACATTTTGAAGAATTAAAATCCTACACAGATTTGTATCTAACCATAACAAACTCAAACTAGAAATCAATAACAGAGAGATAACAAAAACTATCTAAATATTTGGAAATTAAACAGCACACTTATAAATAGTTCATGTGTCTAACACATGGGAAGCCTCAAAATAAATTTTTAAATGCATAAAACTTAAAAACTGGGGACAAACATTCATCAAAGTATGTGTGATGTGGCCAAGACAGTTCTGGGAGGAAAATTTATAGCACTAAATTTAACAGTAGAAAAGAAAGTTATCAAATAGATAATAGAACTTTATTTCTCAAGAAATACAAAGCAGTAGAGAAAAAATTAACTGAAAGGCAGAAGGAAAATAATAAAGATAGCAGTAATAGTTGAAATTGAAAATATAAAATCAATAGAGAAAAATCAATGAAATGAAGAGTTAGTACTTTGAAAGATTCAATAAAAGTGTTGAACTGCTAGCAAGACTGCGAAAAATAGAGAAGATAATAATCATTAATGTCAGGAATAAACTGGAGGTATTACTATAGATTCTGCTGTCATCAAATGGATAATAAGGTGATACAGTGACTAACTTTACACTCATTAATTTGATCAATTAGAAAAAATAATTAATTTCTGAAAACCACAAACCATTGAAGCCAGACTCAGGATGAAATAGGTACTCTGAATAGTCCTGTCACCAATAAAGATACTGAATTTGTATTTAAGAAGCTCCTGAAACAAGATTTCTTCTGGCTTAGTTTCAGTTGAGAATTATTTCAAATATTTAAGGAAGAATTAACACCAAGTTCATACAATCTGTTTCAGAAACTAGAATTGAAGGATTTCTCAAAGTTCATAATTTTATGAACCCAGTATTTCCCTGTCCCAAATCAAAATTAGCCAAAATAAGAAAAATCTAGACAAGTATCTTACGAACTCAGACACAAAAGCCATCAAAGAAAATCTGCAAACAGAATTTAATAATGTATAAACATCATTATAAACTATGATCAACTTAGATTCATTTTTGTAATGCAAGTGCAGTTCAATATTTGAAAATTACTCAGTGTAATCTACCACATCAACAGACTAAAGGAAATTCCTATGATTATATAAATTGACTAAAAAAAACCCTTTTGTCAAACTCCAACACACGTCAACATTTGGAAATAGAGAATTACCTAAATGTAATATAGAGTGCCTACCCAAAACAAAACAGAGCAAAACAGAAACCAAAAAAACTGCATCTAAAATTATTTGTAATGGCAAAACCCTGAATCCTCCCTATACCTCAAGTTTAGAAACAAGACAAATATATCCACGTGTATGAACTTTATTTAATGAAGTACTGGTAGTTCTTTCTACTGTTGTAAGGCAAGAGAAGGAAACAAAGAGCAAGTAGATTGAAAAGATGTTGTCTCTCTTTGTAGATGACATAATTGTTTATGTAGAAAATCTTAAGTAAGTTACAAAAAAACAACTGTAACTAATACGTGATTACAACAAGGCCATAAGACCCAAGGACACATGACAAAATATACAACCAACAAAAAAAATCATCACATGTCTATATACTAACAATAAACATATTGAAATAAAAATTTTAAAAATAAATGTATACTTCCTCCAAAACATATACTTAAATATAAACTTAATAAAACATATACAGGAAATGTCAGTTGACAAATGCAAAATAATGATGAAATAAATTTTCAAAGTGCTAAATGGATGAAGAGATATATTGGGTGAATAGATTGAGAGACTCAGCAGAGTAAAGACGTTAATTCTACCAAAGTGATCTATAGGTTTAGGCAGGTGCTACCAAAATCCCAGCAAGGGTTTTTTTTTCTGTAGACAAAAGACAAAAATATTTTGAAATTTATACAGAAAGTCACAGTCACTAGAATAGCCAAACCAATCCTGAAAATGGAAAACAAAGTAGAAAAAATTATCCCATTCAATGTAAAGTACTATATAGCTATTAGTAATAATATAGTCTAGTCTTGGTGGAGGTATAGATAAATAGCTTAATTGAAGAGAAGAAAAAACCCAAATATATCTGAATCCACAAACATATCCCTAACTTATTTTTGACAAAGTTCCAAAGGCAATTCAATACAGAAAAGATAACGCTTTCAAATAATGGTTCTCAAGCAATTGAACACTTATAGACAAAAAAAAAAAGGCAAGTAAAAAATAAACAGGAACTCAGTCTTTAAACCTGTCTCACATTTTATACAAAATTTAACTCATAATAAGCCACAGATTAAATGTAAAATGTAAAAGTCTGAAACTTGTAGCTAAAAATATAGAACAAGTACTTGGAATCTAGGACCGACAGAATCCTTATTATTTACATCAAAAGCATCAACCACAAGGGAAAAAGGATAAATTGAACTTCATTGAAATCTGAATATTTCACTCTATAAAGAGTGAAAGAAAGCTACATATGGAAAGAAAATGTTTGCTAGCCATGTATTGGGCAAATGAACAGTATCTACAATATGTAAAGAATTCTCAAAAGAAAACAACCCAATTATGAGATGAGCAAAAAACAGCAAGATACATTTCATTGAAGAAGATGTTCCAGTGGCCAGTTAGCACATGCAAAAATGTTCAACATCATCAGACACTGGGGAAACCCAAAATGAACCACATGTATACACCCATCAAATGAACCATACATACACTAATCAAAATGAACCATGGATACACAACTATCCAAATGGCCAAACAACACAAAACAAAATCGGCAAATACATAAAAAATCAATGCCAATGTCAAATGTGAGTTAGGATGTAGAGGAACTGGACTCAGACATTTCTCATACAGGGCAAACTAGCCCCAAAGCGGAGGTTAGCCTGTGAGGGTTCTTGGCCTTGCCCAGGAAAGAACTCAAGGGCAAGCCAGATGTAGAAGAAAACAGTCTTATTGAAGAGGCAGTGTTACAGTCTGGCGGAGTTACAGCTCCACGACTGCTCCTGCAGCGCATGGCTACCCACTAGGCAGACAGCTGCAGCTCAGGGCAGCTTTGCAGTCATATTTATACCCACTTTTAATTGCATGCAGATTAAGGCTTGGTTTATGCAGAATTTTCTAAGAAAGGGGTAGTAACTCTTAGGTCATTGGGTCATGGCCATGTAAAGAGTCGGTAAAAGCTAGGTGTTGCCATTGGAATGATAAATTGACATGGCACATTGGTGGGAATGTCTGATTAGAAAGCTGCTTCTGACCAGGCCCTGTTTTAACTTGTCCTCAATCTGGTTCTGTCTCTGAGCCCCACCTCTGGAGGTGAGTCCTGCTTCCTACATCATCTCCATTGAGAATGTGAACTGGTACACCCACTCTGGAAAAAATGTTTAACAGTTCTGCATTAAAAATAAACATACAATCTAGTGAATTGACTCCTGGGGATTATTCCTAGAGAAATAAAACTTATGTTCAACAAAAGCCTACAGGTGAATGTTCATAACAGCTTTATTTGGAATAGCTCAAAACTGGAAAAAAGCCTATATCAAAATATGGTGCATCCATGCCACGGATTCTTACACAGCCAAAGGGAGTGAACTATAGATGCATAGTTTAGATGAATCTCCAGAGAATTACATGGAGTCAAAAAAGGCAATCCCAAAAGGCTTCCTACTTTGTGATCCCACTTACGTAATATTCTCGTAATGATAAAATTGTAGAAATTAAGTACAGATACGTGATTGCCAGGTAGGAGGGACATAGTTGGGTTTGAGATTGACAGGGAGTTGAATACGATTTAAAAGAGCAATACAAAGATAATTGTAGAGATGGAACTGTCCTGTATACATTGACTGAGGTGATGGATGCAATAAATTACATGTGACAAAATTTCACTGAGTTCAATATATACACAAATATAAAAACATGTAAAACAGGAAAAAAGTGTATCAATGTTCTTGTACTGGATGTGATATGCCCTGTGGGTTTCAGGATATTATCACGCAGGGAAACTGGGTAAAGCATAGGCGGAATCTCTGTGTTATTTTGTATACAGTAACTACCTGTGAATCTACAAATACATCAGAATAAATATTTACAATGCAAATTTTAAAAAGAAAATAAAGCTATGTGCTATAAATTTCAAAAGTTAAAAATATAAAATAAAATAGTCAAGAAAACTAGCCAATTACAGTGGCTCATGCCTGTAATCCCAGCACTTTGGGAGGCTGAGACGGGCAGATTACTTGAGGTCAGGAGTTCGAAACCAGCCTGGCCAACATGGTAAAACCCTGTCTC
>NW_012102898.1:1066469-1082874 GCF_000951045.1 Mandrillus leucophaeus
TAAACATACAATCTAGTGAATTGACTCCTGGGGATTATTCCTAGAGAAATAAAACTTATGTTCAACAAAAGCCTACAGGTGAATGTTCATAACAGCTTTATTTGGAATAGCTCAAAACTGGAAAAAAGCCTATATCAAAATATGGTGCATCCATGCCACGGATTCTTACACAGCCAAAGGGAGTGAACTATAGATGCATAGTTTAGATGAATCTCCAGAGAATTACATGGAGTCAAAAAAGGCAATCCCAAAAGGCTTCCTACTTTGTGATCCCACTTACGTAATATTCTCGTAATGATAAAATTGTAGAAATTAAGTACAGATACGTGATTGCCAGGTAGGAGGGACATAGTTGGGTTTGAGATTGACAGGGAGTTGAATACGATTTAAAAGAGCAATACAAAGATAATTGTAGAGATGGAACTGTCCTGTATACATTGACTGAGGTGATGGATGCAATAAATTACATGTGACAAAATTTCACTGAGTTCAATATATACACAAATATAAAAACATGTAAAACAGGAAAAAAGTGTATCAATGTTCTTGTACTGGATGTGATATGCCCTGTGGGTTTCAGGATATTATCACGCAGGGAAACTGGGTAAAGCATAGGCGGAATCTCTGTGTTATTTTGTATACAGTAACTACCTGTGAATCTACAAATACATCAGAATAAATATTTACAATGCAAATTTTAAAAAGAAAATAAAGCTATGTGCTATAAATTTCAAAAGTTAAAAATATAAAATAAAATAGTCAAGAAAACTAGCCAATTACAGTGGCTCATGCCTGTAATCCCAGCACTTTGGGAGGCTGAGACGGGCAGATTACTTGAGGTCAGGAGTTCGAAACCAGCCTGGCCAACATGGTAAAACCCTGTCTCCACTAAAAATAAAAAAAATTAGCTGGGTGTTGTGGCACACGCATGTAGTCCTAGCTACTCAGGAGGCTGAGGCAGGAGAATCGCTTGAACCCCAGGAGGCAGAGGTTGCAGTGAGTTGAGATCAAGTCACTGAACTCCAACCTGAGTGACAGAGCAAGACTCCATCTCAAAAAAAAAAAAAAAAAGTCAAGAAAGTTAACCTACAGCCGAATATTCTTCACTAGTTGTGGTAAAAGATTAGCGTGTGGTATATGATAAAACCTCAAATGATTACCACAAACTAAGGTTCGGCATATGACAAACTTCTTCATTCAGGATTTTATATAGATTGGTAGATTTTGAAGCATGAAATTAAAAAAAATACTCTATCTGAAATTGCTCACTTGATACTTATTATATATGATTTGATTATGTTTTAAAATATTGAGTTGAATATTCCACGTTTCACATATGCTGAGAGAAACTGGCAGCAATGACCATATTCCATTGAATTACTTTTATAGTATTCACTGTCCCTGAAAACAAATGTTGAGTAATATCTATAAGAACTATAATGTTGTTCCAAATATCAAGGATACTCTTTGCTAAAAGGTACACTTCAGCCTACCAGGGAGCAGTTGTAAGATTGTTCTTAATATACTAAAAAGAATGAACAATAGCCACTCATTGATGATAAAGGTATGGAAAGAGAGAAAACAGACATTAATATAACACCTGCATTCCAATATCCCCTTCTCTTCTGAAATTTCTTTTTTAACCTTAATTTCATCTTCCTTTTTCTTTCCATTTGTTTTTTAATTCACGATTCCTCATGTTATCATTGCTGTTATCTATCTCTATATCTCTTTTCTATCTCTCCATCTTTTCTCTACTGGGAAATTCATATGACTTTAAAAATGAAATTTAAGGTTTTACTTAAATATTTTTTGCAAAATAATATTTTATGATAATACTTGGAATATTCATAAATAACAGTTCTTTGTACAAAGTAACACAATGTGCTGAATAATTTAGTTTAGATTTTTTGAAGTCAATTCACAGTGATTAGGTTATGATTATACATTAATAGAAGAAAGTAAAAAGACAGGTTTTCATTTTTTTTTTTTCTTTTTTTTCTTTTTTTGAGACGGAGTCTCTCTCTGTCTCCCAGGCTGGAGTGCAGTGGCGCGATCTCGGCTCACTGCAAGCTCCGCCTCCTGGGTTCACGCCATTCTCTTGCCTCAGCCTCCTGAGTAGCTGGGACTACAGGCGCCCGCCACCAAACCTGGCTCATTTTTTGTATTTTTAGTAGAGACAGGGTTTCACTGTGTTAGCCAGGATGGTCTCGATCTCCTGACCTTGTGATCCGCCTGCCTCGGCCTCCCAAAGTGCTGGGATTACAGGCGTGAGCCACCGCACCCGGCCAAGATTTTCATTTCTATGAAAGATATGTTCAGAAGTTTATATTATGCATACAATCATGCTCTTTCCTAGATGAGAAAAATAATTACAAACCATATGGTTAGCATAAAATAAGAAAAGAATACAATTAAGATTTATTTTTCAGTTTGAACAGTAATAAATTTATTCCTTATTTCCTTTACAATTTAATTTGTTCCAGATGGTTCCAATATGTCTATTTTTACTCTAACTCTCATTTCAATGGAACAATGTAGTTCTGCCACACAATTTTTCAACTTGCTTTTGCTTTCATGTTTTGAAACTAACTTATTTGATGTTTATCTATGGAAAACTAAGTATTTTTAAAGCAAAAATAAAATAACATACTTCTCATTAAAAAGAGTAATTTTAAAATTACTTTTAAGCTTGTGCCCATCGCGGAATAAATATTTTATAAGCTTTTCTCAGATCAAAAGAGTACATATTAAAGAATTCTACAAAATACTGGAAAATGTACATCATAATGCCAATCATTGCTGTATTTCCCTGGAATTACAGGTGAATATTTTTTATTTTCTACATTTCTACTTTTCCCTTGGCTTTCTACATGTTTTAGTTTTCTAAAATAATCACAATCAACCAATCATAATAAATGATTGTGCCAAATATCAAAGATGTCTATCAATGAGGAAAAACTTTCTTTTCAAAAATAAAAGTTTACAAAAAAGTCCAAATGGCTCAATAGATAATTGGCAATAGAAATTGATAGTTAATTCCAGATAAAGAAATACAAATTTTTAAAATTGTAACATGAATAAACTTTACACATAAATATCATCTGTACCAAAATGACTTATTTTACATTTAATGAAATCAATACATCTTGTATTCTTTTTATACGTCAGTTTCTATATGTCCTACATATGTGATATATGTAATTGTTTACATATAAACAAATTGAAAATACTTCAATAGTTGAGACAATGGCAATATGATAAAAATGAATTACTAATAAAAAAATTGCCAAAAATTGGGTTAGCTAACTTCGTACCTACAAATGGAATCTATGACCTCAATAGAGGTTTGCAAAGATCTAGTGTTCAAGTGATTGCACATATTTTTCAAGTACTGAAAATTAAAATAAAAGCTTAATCATGAAAAAAAGTATATATACATATAAGTATACATATATGCACATGTGTACATATGTATATGGATAGTATATAAATAACATTGGTTAAAAAGAGTCAGTTCATTTAAAAAGTGAATATTATGTTTAAATTAAGAAGGTAAAATACACAGACACCCTTTCTTTTCAGGTGAATATATATATCTAGAATATATTTAGTATTTGTTTTATGACTGGTGAACTTGACTAATTTAAGATTAATAAGAATTGATTTATCTTTTTAATTTTGTCTAGCTATTACAAAGAAAGTGGTGTGAAATTTTCCTTAGTGCCATAAACAATTAGCAAACAGGACAAGATATATGAAGAAAACCTTACTAGAAATCAGGTGGAGCTGAACACTGATTCCTGAGATAATAGAAATAAAATTAGTGCAGCGGTTTGCTGGTAAAATAACTGGTTACATACACACACACACTCTAAAACAAAAACCAAACAAACATCAAATGTGCCCTGGTCTTTAGCGTTTGCAATTTTTGTGTTACAAATAGTCACAACATGATTGAATATGCTTCCAATTCATGTTCCCGAAAAGCATGTGGTGCATACAATCAGATCTTGAGAAAGTTATGAGTAGTCTCCAGTACACAGCTGAATGAGCTTTATAGTTATTCTAGTTTTTGACCTGAAGACATTTTTCAGACCACAATGTAGGGTTGCTCAAAGCATAGGACGGAATCCTGACAGAGCCAAGAAAAAAGATAATGTATTTTGCAGAAGCCAAGTTGGCTGGATTTTGCAGGACAGAGTCCCAGAAAGGAAGAAGTTGTCTAGAGAAAAAGCTCCAGAAGTTTGCATAAAGGTCTCCTCAAGTCTTTAACTGAGTAACTGAGCTATATACCTAAGGGCAAAACACCATCAAGGGACCACTGGGATCTGTAAGCTGAAAAATTGCCAGACGGGTCTAGGAGCCATTCAGATTTTGATGAGAGTAAAGAGCTCATGTCAAACATAATAGTGACCCGAGGAAAATTATTTCTTGAGAGTAGAGCCAACATAAGTGTAGAGTACAGGCTAGTCTAGACTAGTCCTTGGAAGGGTTATCAGCAGGTTTCAGGAAGATAAGGTTGATGCATAAATAGCTTAGAACCTGCCAAAACAAAATCTCCCATGTTCTGCAGGAATATAACACAACTTAGATATTGAATAATCTAATATTTGTAATATGACATTTGATATAAAATTGCTAGACAAGTGGAAAAACAAAAATATATTACCTTTTACCAGAAAATAAAGTCAAGCAGGCCACAGAAACAGGCCAAAAAATGTGTATAATTATGGACAAGGATTTGAAAACCACCATTATATATATAATTAGGCATGTAAAGCAGATGTTGCATATAATGGGAAGAGAAAAGGCAATTATTAAAAATAAAAACTTCTACAGTATCTGAAAATACAAAATACTAATGTAATATTTGAAATTTAAAAATAATAATTACATGAGCTTAACAGTAAGTAGTACATTACCAAGGCTGCTCTTCATAGAAATACGCAAAAATTAAACCATGAAGAAATAGTAATTATTCAAGGAAAAATTTACAGACAAATGGTCTGTAAATCTGGTGACATAATAAAAAAAAATCTAAAGCACACTGAGGGAAAATAAAAATGTGGAAAAAAATAAACTTAGTCCCAGTGACTGACAGGACAATATCAAGCAGAGTTTCATAGTGTAATTAAGCTCCAAAGAATATAAGAAGCATTTTAAAAATATTTTCTAACTTACTTGAAATGGGTTGTAATGTAGCATTTTCATTAAAATGTTTCATCACTATTGTCACATTTGTTTGAGAAATATTGATATAGAATCCTTTTACATAATATTTTTACTTTTCAGCTCTTTGTGTTTCTCTACCCTTTTCTAGTTGAAGTTATTTATTTGAGTTTTTATTATTTCTATGTTACTCATCTTTATGAGTTTACATTTAATATTGGGCTTTTACAATTAATGAGGTTTCTGGACATTGGCCTTGGCAAAACATTTATGACTAAGTCCTGAAAAGCAATTGCAACAAAAACAAAAATTGACAAGTGAAAACTAATTAAACTAAAGGACTTTAGAGCAACAAAAGAAACTACCACAGGGTAAATGGGCAACCCACAAAAATGGGAGAAAGTATTTGCAAACTATGCATCTGAAAAAGGGCTAATATCCAGAATCTATAAGAAACTTAATTCAATGAGCAAAACTCAGATAACCCTATTAAAAACTGAGCAAAGCACATGAACAGACACTCCACAAAAGAACACATACAGCTGGCCAAAAATCAAGAACAAATCCTTAACATCACTAATCATCAGAGAAATGCAAATCAAAACCACAATGAGATACCATCTCACACCAATCAGAATGGTTATTATTAAAAAGACAAAAATAACAGACGCTGGTGAGAAAAGAGAACACTTATGCACTGTTGGTGGGAATGTAAACTAGTTCAGCCACTGTGGAAAGCAGTTAGGAAATTTCTCAAAAAATTAAAAACAGAACTACTATTTGACCCAGCAATCTCATTACAGATTATGTATATCCAAAGAAAACTAAACTGTTGTACAAAAAAGACACATGTATTCATATGTTCATTGCAGCACTATTCACTGTAGCAGAGACATGGAATCAACCTAGGTGACAATGAATGGTGGATTGGATAAAGAAAATGTGGCACATATAGACCGCAGAATACTACACAGTTGTAAAAACGAATGAATTCATGTCCTTTACAGCAACATGGATGGAGCTGAAGGTCATCATCCTAAGCAACCCGATGAAGGAACAGAAACCCAAATGTCACATAGCCTCACTTATAAGTAGGAACTAAATATTTATTATTTATGAACATAAATATGGGAGTAATGGACACTGGAAACTACTAGAGTGGGTGGGAGCACAAGGGTTGAAAAAATGACCTATTGGGTACTGTGCTCACTATTTGGGTGACAAGATTATTTGTATCCCAAATCTCAGCATCACCCAATACACACGTGAAACAAACCTGAATGCATAACCCCTATATCTAAAATAAAAATAAAAATTATAAAAAAATTAAAAGTACAAGAATTAGGATTCCTTAATTTTGTGCCTGCTTATTTTTCTTTTTAAGTAACACATATTTTTAACACATATTTTATGCATTAGAAATTCTATTTGTTTATTTTTTCAGAAAGTGTATTTTTTACATTATTTAATTCCTCAGTTAATTAATTTTCACATTTGGCTCTTTTCTGATACATTCAAGAAGAAATATGTATATTCCTCATAGTAAATCAGGCCTTGTATTTCCAAAGTCTTACTGTAAATTTTTCCTTGAATAATTACTATTTCTTCATGGTTTAATTTTTGCGTATTTCTATGAAGAGCAGCCTTGGTTTTGGATGCCATGAAACATTCATTATATTGCACCTACTTTATATTTTTAATCATTCATATTGATTGGTAATCTGTCCTTCGCAGAAATGAGGAGTTTTCAAAAAGTTTATGGAAATATGTATTATGAAAAAAACTGTGCATAAATCTCAACTTTTTGCACAAAAATAAATGTATATTAGCTTGTTATAATGTGTCTGAAAAGGATCCAGTCGAAGGCGCTGAGAAGAACGAGACATCAGTTTGAAAAGAGCCTCTATCAGAGCAACTTGAATTATGCTAAAATTGAAGTGAGAACAAACATCAAATTTATGGTGAAGCTTGGGTAGAAGAATGGTATAATTGCTGATGCTCTACAAGAAGTTATGGGGATAACGTAACAGAGAACTGAGCAGTTTATGGCCAGGCGCTGTGGCTCACGCCTATAATCCCAGCACTTTGGGAGGATGAGGCGGGCGGATCACGAGGTCAACAGATCGAGACCTGCGTGGCCAACATAGTGAAACCCCATCTCTACTAAAAATATAAACAATTAGCTGGGCATGGTGGTGGATGCCTGTAATCCCAGCTACTCGGGAACCTGAGGCAGGAGAATCGCTTGAACCTGGGAAGTGGAGTTTTCAGTGAGCTGAGATCGCGCCACTGCACTCCAGCCCAGACTCCATCCCCCGCCACCCACAAAAAAATAGCAGTTTACAAATGAATAACTCATTTTACGGAATGAGACAACATTGAAGATGAAGCTTGCAGTGGCAAACCAGGTACATCAATTTTCAAGGAAAAAAATAATCATGTTTGGCCCTACTTCAAAAGTACATTATAATGATTAAGAGCAGAACGAATATCCAACATCATAGACATCTCAATTGGTTCAGCTTATGTCTTTCTGAATAAAAAACTGAAGTTGAGCAAACTGTTCACTCGATAGGTGCCAAAATTGTTGCACCCAGGTCAGCTATAAATAAGAGCAGAGTTTTCAATGGAAATTTTAAACATGTAAGATCAAGATCCTGAAGCATTTCTTTGAAGAATTTTAGCAGATGAAACATGGCTTTACCAGGATGATCCTAAAGACAAAGCACTACCAAAGCAATGGCTAGTAAGAGATGAAAGTGGTCCAGTCATAAGCAAAGGTACGCTGGTGATGAGCAAAGTCCATGGCAACAGTTTTGGCGATGCTCAAGGAATTTTGCTTGTTGACTTTCTAAAGGACCAAAGAATGGTAACATCTGCTAACAACGGGAGTATTTGGAGAATGCTAAAGGTTCAGCAGAAAAACACCTGAAAAAGCTTCACTAGAGAGTCCTTCTCCATCATGACAATGCTCCTGCTCATTCCTCTCATCAAACAAAAATAATTTTGAGAAAGTTTCAGTAGGAAATCATTAGGCATTCACCTTACAGTCTTGATTTGGCTTCCTATGGCTTCTTCTTGTTTTGTAATAGTAAAAAACCTGTAAGGGCACTTATTTTTGTTCAGTTAATGACATGAAAAAGACTACATTAACATGGTTAAATTCCCAGAGTCTCAGTTCTTTAAAGATGGACTGAATGGCTGGTATCCTTGCTTACAAAAGTGCCTTGAACTTGACAGAACTTATATTGAGAAAGTTTTTATTTGAATTTTTTATCTTTGAATTCAATTTTCCCACAAAATCTTTGAGTCCTCTCAAAAAGTAATCATGTTTACTTTTAAACAGTTGCATTAAACTTTGTAAATAGCTGTCACATTCCCTTTTAAAAGTCAAAATCACATTTTTTTGGATGAAGAAAAACTGTTAAGAACTGGTTAACCTTTTCCACAAGAAAAAAAATATCATAGTGAATTTAATTTTAATTTTTTATTTTAATCCAGAAATACAGCTATGAAATGTGACCTGGGTTGTTACTTAATATGTAACAGAAAGTGCTAATAATTGTGGAAAGAACTGAAGTCCCTTGGGCACTATAGAGTTCTCTTTTCTTAAAAAATGCAGGAATGCCATTTGACCAATGGTAAATCAACTCCTAGCTATTTAGCTTGAAGTCATTCTGTGTTTTTCCTATCACCATGGCCTTTTCAACACTATCTTAGTTAGCTAGAAATTATTTGTTTGCTTGTTTGGTTTTTGAAAGATTTTAGGACTCCCTTATTGTTTTTTGTGTCATGAAATTTCACCATAGCATGAACTAATGTAAGTTAATACTAAAGTGGACTTGTTAATAGGAAGAGTCATACTACCCTACATTTCTGAACAATTTTATTCTATCTATCCATCTAATCTCTATTTCTTTCTTACATTTTCCCCATTTCAATCATTTTCTCTCTTAATTTCTGTTGTATACATATTAGAACTACAAGATCAACTTCATGTCTCAACATTTTCTCATCTTTAAAACTCCTTAAAATTTAGATCTGTATTTTGGAAATATTTATTCATCCACATACTCTAATTTGCTTTTATAGTTTGTTGTTTGTTTTCATCAATCCCAATTATTGTGTTTTAATTTTCATATTGCAGTCTTAAATTGTTAGGTATTACAGATATCTTTTATTAATATCTATTAGTTTTAAACATCATTGTTAATATAGTGTTAGTAATTTTCTACTTGCTTTGTTATTTGTTATCTTTCATTATTGGTCTCAGTTTTCCTAAAAAGTTTGCTGGTTTATGGTTAGTTTAACTATTAGTTCTTGCAACTAATAGTGAGGAGAAGATCAAACATGATGCTCAAAAGTACTCATTAGGGTGATAAAAAGAATAATGTGCCTAAAAAGTAGACTAAGAAGTGCAAGCAGACTGTGAGAGAAAATATATAGAAACAGGATGTGTTAGAGAAGCTAACTGAATTGACAGTTTCTTAATTGGAGAATTAATAGTTTAAACTGTTGCTAAAACATCAAATATGATAAGTTAAAACATAGATTTAGAAAAATAATTTATTTCCTTCAAAAAATATTAAATGATAAGACTGGGTGCCAGGATTAATGGGTTGAGACAAATGGGGAAAAAAATGTTTGAAGTAGAGTGTGGTGACAAACAGCAAGTTTGAGACTTTATATAGAGGTATTTGAAGAGTTGAGTGAAACAAAGATTCTGGCCTTTGTTTTAATGGAAAAAAAATTTAAGTTATCAAGAAATATTTACCTGAGAAGGAGTGGTTGAATATCCAAGTGAAGAAAGGAAATGGCATAAATTGTAGTTGGTTCTTAATAAGGCAGAAAGAAAAGAAACTTAAAACATTGGTGGAAAAAATCGAATTATTTAAGAGTGAAAGGAGCTTCTATATTGTAATGGGAAGCCAAGATTGTAGGTTGATTTAAGATGTGGATGAGTGATCAGAAGATGAAGCATTTTAAAGTGAAGTTTATGTTTTCTAAATGAAAGTAATAGGACTGGCTAGAAGCTAAGATTAAAGAATTTGGGGTTTGGAGACATTGTGCATAATTATGCATATAATTGTGCTGAAATAAAGTGTTGCAGGAAGTCAGGGACCCCGAACGGAGGGACTGACTGAAGCTGCGGCAAAAGAACACAAATTGTGAAGATTTCATGGACATTTGTTAGTTCCTTCAAATTAATACTTTTATAATTTCTTATGCCTGTCTTTCTGCAATCTCTGAACATAAATTGTGAAGATTTCATAGACATTTATCACTTCCCCAATCAATACTTTTATAATTTCCTATGCCTGTCTTTACTTTAATCTCTTAATCCCATCATCTTCATAAGTTGAGGATGTATGTCACCTCAGGGCCCTGTGATGATTGTGTTATCTGCACAAATTGTATGTAAAACATGTGTGTTTGAAAGTTATGAAATCTGGGCATCCTAAAAAAGAATAGGATAACAGCAATTTTCAGGGAACAAGGGAAATAACCATAAGGTCTGACTGCCTGTGGGGCTGGACAGAACAGTCATATTTCTCTTCTTGCAGAAAGTGAATAGAAGAAATATTGCTGAGTTCTTTTCCCACCATGGAATAACCCTGGGAATGCATGCCCAAGGGTGGGTCTATGGATGGCTGCTCTGGGACTGCCTGCCTTATGCAGTTGAAGATAAGGGATGAAATACACCCTGGTCTTCTGCAGTCTCCTCAGGCTTGCTAGGATTAGGAAATTCCAGCCTGGCGAATTCTAGTCAAACCGGTTGTCTGCTCTAGAACCCTGTTTCCTGTTAAGATGTTTATCAACGACAACGCATGCCCATCAGGACATGGAACCTCATCAATAACTGTAGTTTCGCCCTGGCCTTGTGATCTTACTCTGCCTCTCTGCCCCTGTGATCTTTTATTGCCCTTTGAAGCATGTGATCTTTGTGACTTACTCCCTGTTCGTACCCCTCTTCCCCCTTTGAAATACCTAATAAAAACTTGCTGGTTTTGAGGCTCAAGGGGCATCACGGAACCTACCAATAGGTGATGTCACCCCTGGAGGCCCAGCTGTAAAATTTCTCTCTTTTGTACTCTTTCTCTTTATTTCTCAGACTGGCAAACACTTAGGGAAAATAGAAAATAACCTATGTTGAAATATTGGGGGCTGGTTCCCCCGATAACAAAGAGTGGATATATCAGAAAGGCACATTTCTGGTTAGATGCCATGAATGTACAGAATAATTAAATTATACTGTTGGGAAACTAGATCTTACAATTCTTGATCTACAAAGAATCTAGCTCTTTTGTGGTAGCTGTGGAGGGTGTGATGAGTTAGTTGCATTCGGGATTGGATTATTTTAATAAGTAAAGTGAAAAAAGAAAGGTGCAAATAATTTAGCAGACAAGTCCATTCAACATTAATTTGATTCATAAATAATAAGCATGTAAAATGTGCCAGAAACACAACTAAGTGACATTGATATAACAGTGAAAATATACTTTTCTTCTTCTGGAACTCACATTCTGATGAACTGATAGGTCTATAATTTTAGGTGGCAATAAATGCTCTAAAAATGTAGGACAGGAAATAATGTTTTGGGATAATATTTTATAGAGAATGTTCAGGAAAGTCCTGCAAAAGATGACATTTGAGCAGAAAAGTGATTTACATATAGGAATAATTATACGTGCAAGGGAAGGTGGGGGAAGAAGGTATGGAGAGCAAGTGCAAAGGTCTAGATGATAGACTTGTGATACATCAAAAAAAAAGGGGAGGGGGAATAGTATAGTTAAAAGGGAAATGAGCCAGAGAAAGGGAGGAATGACATAATATCAAACAGTTAATTGAGAAGCAGGTTGTTTATGAACTAATAGGAATTTGAAAAAAGCTTGGATTTTAATGATATTGAGATGCAAAGACCTTGGAGAGTTTTTGGCAGAGAAATGACATGGGACATACACATTTGGTGTCTCATGATCAGATTATTTATGAAAAATATGTTATATAGTCAAGAATGTATATGGGAAGACAAGTTAGGAAGCCATTGTCATGGTTAAGTCAAGGCTAAGTAGGCAATATTGAAATGATGGTCAGAATTCTTTATTCAGAGTGTTCAGAATTGTCTTTCTGAAAGAAAATCAAAATATGTTCTTGTCATTCTTTTGCTTAAACTTCATCACTAACCTTTCATCCAACAAATATTTCAGGGACATTTATTACCTCCTCTGTGTTTGCCCCTTTTCATGTCTTTAGGATGCCAGTAACAGACTTAAATTAATTTCATGTATCAAAAACCATTTTTTCTGGACTTTCCCAGATGATTTTTATCCTATCTAGCAAATATTCATCCTGTTCATTCCATCTCTGTCATCAATTTACTTGCAAATTTCTACGTGTCCTCAGGTCTTAACTTAAATGTAACTTCCTCTGGAAAGTCTTTCATCAGCTCATCTACCATATTACAAACTGCTCTTTGGTTTTCATAGTACCTTGCATTCTGCTTTCTGACATGGATTAGACTTTATTTTTATTTCCTTTTTGACTTCACTCACTTAATGGCTGATATTTTTTCTCTCTTTCACCAGAATTTTATTCCTTAGCTTTTGAACAGTTGCAGGCACTTAGTAGAAAAAGTAATTGTTGAACAAGTAAATACGTATCCCCATATTTGGTTTCCTATAAATTTTCATCAAACTAGATTTTTATTCTATACAGACTAAGGATGCTACTATTTGTCTTAGGTTGAGCTGCTATAACAAAATACCATAAACTGGGTGGCTTAAATAACAAACAAATATTTCTCACTGTTTTGGAGGCTAAGAAGTTCAAGATGAAGGTACCAGTAGATTTTTTACCAGGTGAGGGTCTTCTTTCTGGTTTGAAAATGGCCTTCTCATTATATCCTCATATGGCCTAACAAAAACATCTCTCTCATATTTCTTCTAATTAGGGCACAAATTCCATCCATCTTCGTGACCTAATCACCTCCCCAAACCATCACATTGGGAGTTAGTATTTTAATATATGAATTTTGGGAGGACACGGATATTCAGTCCATAACACTATTTATATTAACATGTGAGATGTTTTATTTGTTTTTTACCTCCACAATTAATTGACCAAGACACGAATCATCAGCTTTTAAATGCTCTGTTACCCTGTTCTCCTTTATTACAGTTATTTGTTCTCCAGCTACAGAAGACTACTATGCAATAATATAACTTAAAAATATTCACTTTCTCAGATATGCCTTATGCCATTTATGCTCTATATGAATACATTTTACTTAATTAGAGAGTCTTACTGAAATGTTGGCCAAGTAATGCCATAAGATATTTTATATTAATATCTTGGGTTGACTGGGCATAGTGGCTCACGCCTGTAATCCTAGCACTTCGGGAGGCCAAGGCAGGCAGATCACAAGGTCAGGAGATTGAGACTATCCTGGCTAATATAGTGAAACCTCATGTTTACTAAAAATACAAAAAAAAAAAAAAAAAATTAGCCGGGCATGGTGGCGGGCGCCTGTAATCCCAGCTACTCAGGAGGCTGAGGCAGGAGAATGGCATGAACTCGGGAGGTGGAGCTTGCAGTGAGCCAAGATTGCACCACTGCACTCCAACCTGGGTGACAGAGTGAGACTCCATCTGAAAAAAAAAAAAAAAAAAACACCTTGGGTTGAAGAAATATAAAACAGAATTTTTGGCCTAGGTAAGCACTGAATACAAGGCTTTATTTAACAAAAGACAAAAAAAACCAATATTAAAAGAGAAGATGATTTAAAAATCATTTTCTTTAGTCTGTCTTGTATTTTGAAAAAATTGAGGGGAAAAAATAGTGAATCTATAAATCCTTTTTGTTCCTACTAGATGTATCACACTGAGAGGTGACAATGTGTTAGCAGCCCTTGCCCTCAGCACCTCCTCGGCCTCAGCATCCACACTATTGGCGGTGGAGGGGCCCTTCAGCCCGCCACTGCACTGTGGGAGCCCCTTCTGGGCTAGCAGAGGCCAGAGCCTGCTCCCTCTGCTTGCCTGCAGGTGTGGAGGGAGAGGTGCAGGTGGGAACCAGGGCTGCGCGTGGCACTCACGGGTCAGTGCGAGTTCCCGGCAGGCACAGGCTTGGTGGGCCTTGCACTCAGAGCAGCCAGCCAGCGCCAACGCCCCGGGCAGTGAGGGGCTTAGCGCCTGGGCCAACAGCTGTGGAGGGTGTGCCTGGTCCTCCAGCACTGCCAGCCCACCTGCACCTTGCTGGAATTCTCCCCAGGCCTTAGCCGCCCACGGGGCAGGGCTGGGGACCTGCAGCCCACCATGTCCCGGCCGTGGTGGGCGCCTGCAAGACCTGAGCCTCCCTGATGGGCACAGCCGCCTGCTGCACAGAGCCGGGTTCCATTGGCTGTCCCAGGGCTAAGGAGTGCAGACGCGCCTCACGGGACTGGCGGGCAGCTCAATCCCTGGCCTGGCTGTCCTGGTGCAGGATCCATTAGGGGAAGCCAGCTGGGCTCCTGAGTCGCATGGGGACTTGGAGAACTTTTATGTCTAGCCAGAGGATTGTATATGCACCAGTAGGCACTCTGTGTCTAGCTCGGAATTTGTGGATGCACCAATCAGCACTCTGTGTCTAGCTCAAGGTTTGTAAATGCACCAATCAGTGCTCTGTGTCTAGCTAATCTGGTGGGGACTTGGAGAACTTTTGTGTCTAGCTAAAGGATTATAAAGGCACCAATCAGCACTCTGTGTCTAGCTCAAGGTTTGTAAATGCACCAATCAGTGCTCTGTGTCTAGCTAATCTGGTGGGGACTTGGAGAACCTTTATGTCTAGCTAAAGGATTGTCAATACACCAATCAGCACCCTGTGTCTAGCTCAAAGTTTGTAAACACACCAATCAGCACCCTGTGTCTAGCTCAAGGTTTGTAAATGCACCAATCAGTGCTCTGTGTCTAGCTAATCTAGTGGGGACTTGGAGAACCTTTATATTTAGCTAAAGAATTGTAAAGGCACCAATCAGCACCCTGTCAAAATGGACCAATCAGCAGGATGTGGGTGGGGGCCAAATAAGGGAATAAAAGCAGGTTTCCCAAGCCAGCAGGGGCAACCGCTGGGGTCCTCTTCCACCCAGTTCTCCACTGTGGATGCTTTGTTTTTTCGCTCTTTGCAATAAATTTTGTTGCTGTTCCCTCTTTGGGTCCAACTGATGCCTTTATGAGCTGTAACACTCACCACCAAGGTCTGCAGCTTCACTCCTGAGGCCAGCAAGACCACCAACCTACCGGGAGGAATGAACAACTCCAGACAGGCCACCTTAAGAGCTGTAACACTCACCATGAAGGTCTGCAGCTTCACTTCTGAAGCCAGCGAGACCACGAACCCACCAGAAGGAATAAAATCCAAACACATCCAAACATCAGAAGGAACAAACTCTGGACACACCATCTTTAAGAACTGTAACACTGATCACGAGGGTCCACAGCTTACAGCTTGACGTCAGTGAGACCAAGAACCCACCAATTCTGGACACAACACCACAAGATGTATGTGTGCTAAACCACAGCTATTATTGATTAGGAATTATTTCGGTCACTCTGAGAATTCTCACAGATGTTTGACTGATTGTTTGTGTGTTTGTTTTATTCCTACTCCCTTTGAGAAGCAAGCAGAGTCTCCTGAGATGCCATGTATCTAAGGTGATTTGAAGAACAGCCTAGTTTTATCAGCTCTACCATTATTGCTTTAGAGAAAACTGTAACCCTGAGAATCTTTCGCTTAAAATTTCTTGAGTTTATAACAAAAGAAAGAATGAGGAAAATAGGACTACATCATGTTTCCTATTTTAACTGTATTCTTATTTATGAGCCCTGATTTGAAAGTTTGCAAATCTAAATGTGCACCAAAAAGTCAATTCTACATATGCTGGGAAAGTTGGGAGCTATAATTTTTCATTCAGCAATTCAAATCAAGCCAGAACCCATTCCAGAAAGGAAGCCACATTTTAAATTCTTTTATTTGAAATTTGTCTGTTTGCGTACAGATGTAGCCCTGATTGAATGGCACTCAGTTTTGAATGAGCGTATACCGTAAGTTACTATTTTACCTTTGTTCTGTGCCAATGATATGGAGCCACTGACTAATTTGGCAATTGCAAATATAGACAAATATACTCTAAAAGTATATCATTTAAAGTAAATAAAAAAAATAAAAAAAAAAAAAACATGTACTTCGGCTCTCATTATTC
>NW_012102898.1:1082924-1089771 GCF_000951045.1 Mandrillus leucophaeus
TAGCTCGGAATTTGTGGATGCACCAATCAGCACTCTGTGTCTAGCTCAAGGTTTGTAAATGCACCAATCAGTGCTCTGTGTCTAGCTAATCTGGTGGGGACTTGGAGAACTTTTGTGTCTAGCTAAAGGATTATAAAGGCACCAATCAGCACTCTGTGTCTAGCTCAAGGTTTGTAAATGCACCAATCAGTGCTCTGTGTCTAGCTAATCTGGTGGGGACTTGGAGAACCTTTATGTCTAGCTAAAGGATTGTCAATACACCAATCAGCACCCTGTGTCTAGCTCAAAGTTTGTAAACACACCA
This sequence comes from Mandrillus leucophaeus, assembly GCF_000951045.1. Lineage (NCBI taxonomy): Eukaryota > Metazoa > Chordata > Mammalia > Primates > Cercopithecidae > Mandrillus > Mandrillus leucophaeus. Next base: position 1,083,229 of record NW_012102898.1, read on the forward strand.
ATCAGCACCCTGTGTCTAGCTCAAGGTTTGTAAATGCACCAATCAGTGCTCTGTGTCTAGCTAATCTAGTGGGGACTTGGAGAACCTTTATATTTAGCTAAAGAATTGTAAAGGCACCAATCAGCACCCTGTCAAAATGGACCAATCAGCAGGATGTGGGTGGGGGCCAAATAAGGGAATAAAAGCAGGTTTCCCAAGCCAGCAGGGGCAACCGCTGGGGTCCTCTTCCACCCAGTTCTCCACTGTGGATGCTTTGTTTTTTCGCTCTTTGCAATAAATTTTGTTGCTGTTCCCTCTTTGGGTCCAACTGATGCCTTTATGAGCTGTAACACTCACCACCAAGGTCTGCAGCTTCACTCCTGAGGCCAGCAAGACCACCAACCTACCGGGAGGAATGAACAACTCCAGACAGGCCACCTTAAGAGCTGTAACACTCACCATGAAGGTCTGCAGCTTCACTTCTGAAGCCAGCGAGACCACGAACCCACCAGAAGGAATAAAATCCAAACACATCCAAACATCAGAAGGAACAAACTCTGGACACACCATCTTTAAGAACTGTAACACTGATCACGAGGGTCCACAGCTTACAGCTTGACGTCAGTGAGACCAAGAACCCACCAATTCTGGACACAACACCACAAGATGTATGTGTGCTAAACCACAGCTATTATTGATTAGGAATTATTTCGGTCACTCTGAGAATTCTCACAGATGTTTGACTGATTGTTTGTGTGTTTGTTTTATTCCTACTCCCTTTGAGAAGCAAGCAGAGTCTCCTGAGATGCCATGTATCTAAGGTGATTTGAAGAACAGCCTAGTTTTATCAGCTCTACCATTATTGCTTTAGAGAAAACTGTAACCCTGAGAATCTTTCGCTTAAAATTTCTTGAGTTTATAACAAAAGAAAGAATGAGGAAAATAGGACTACATCATGTTTCCTATTTTAACTGTATTCTTATTTATGAGCCCTGATTTGAAAGTTTGCAAATCTAAATGTGCACCAAAAAGTCAATTCTACATATGCTGGGAAAGTTGGGAGCTATAATTTTTCATTCAGCAATTCAAATCAAGCCAGAACCCATTCCAGAAAGGAAGCCACATTTTAAATTCTTTTATTTGAAATTTGTCTGTTTGCGTACAGATGTAGCCCTGATTGAATGGCACTCAGTTTTGAATGAGCGTATACCGTAAGTTACTATTTTACCTTTGTTCTGTGCCAATGATATGGAGCCACTGACTAATTTGGCAATTGCAAATATAGACAAATATACTCTAAAAGTATATCATTTAAAGTAAATAAAAAAAATAAAAAAAAAAAAAACATGTACTTCGGCTCTCATTATTCTGTTTCAAGACTGCCATGTTAGAAAAACAGTCCTGCTTTGTCCCCATTTATAAATTGTGTGAATGGATATGAAATCACACACTCCCTTTAATTAGTTTCAATTTTTGTCTCACTGAATAATCTATTACTTTTTATTATAAATGTCCAAATAAAGTTATTTTATTTTTCTGTAAATTCTTAAGTTGCAAATAACATCTACATATATAGTTTTAGATAAGTTTCTAGTAATGACTATTTAGGTTTATTCAGAATACAAGAATATTTAATAATAGCTTATCTACAATTATCCTAGTAGGTTGAATTAGAGAACGTATCTTTCTTTCAGATTTCGTTAGGGATTTTGAAACTTTTCTGTTTCTAAGCTATCTGCTATAGTGATATGGAGAAACATTTGGTCACCTGAAATTTGTTGAGGGGGTCACTGCCAAAAACCAGTCATGACAGTCCATTTTAAGTGAATGTATATAGTCACCAATATTGTAGTTTTGTATCATAGCAATATTATTGTTCACTTTTAAAAGGTTAATATAACTTTCTGTATTAGTAATTATAATTTCATTGAAATTTATTCACTATAAATTCACCCACTCTAAGTGTACAATTTATTTTTATAAATTCATAAAATATATATATTATTTTGTAAATTTATAGAATTCTCCAATCATTCCCACAAACCAGTTTCAGAACATTTCCACAACCACAAAAAGTTCTGTCATCCCGGTTTGCAGTTACTCCGTGCTCTAGGCAAGTATTAATCTACTTTCTTTCTCTAAAAATTTGCTTTTTCTGAACATTTCACATAAGGAAAATTATATAACATGTAGTCTTCTGTGTCTGTTTTTGTTCACTGTGTATAACATTTTTGAGGCTCTTCCCCATTATCGCATGTACTTTGTTCATTTTTAATGTTGACTAATACAGTATTGTACTGTAGGGATATTACAATATCTTGTTTATGGACTTACAAGCTGATGGACGCATGGATTATCTTCAGTTTGGGGATATTAGGAAGAATAGCGTTATAAACATTTGCATACATATCTTCTGGTGAATGTATGTTTTTATTTCTCACGGGTAGAATTCTAGAAGTAGAATTGTTGGTATAGGGTAGGTTTGTATTTAAGTTTTAAGGATATACTAATTTTCCAAATTGGTTGTGTCATTTTTCATACCCACCAGTGATATTTGGTGAAAATATAAAGAAATTGAAATACTCAAATGCTGCTTGTGAATATGAAAAACAACTTTATTTCACCTTCCTTTTTGAAGAAAAATTTATCTCGATATTGATTATTGGTTAACAGATTGTTTTGAATATATCATTTACTCCACTACACTGTCTCTGGTCATGCTGCTTCACATAAAAAGTCAGCTGTTAAACATGATGCTCCCTTCCTCCAGCCTCCTCCCCCAGCATGTAATCAGCAGTTATTCTCTTTCTGCTTTCAGTGTTTTCTCTTTGACTTTGACTCTCAATAACTTGACTATAATGGGTTTAGTTATGAATCTCTTTCTGTTTTCCCTACTTGAGGTTTCAATTTTTTTTTGAATGTGTAGATGAGTAGTTTTCATCAAATTTGGCAAAGTTTTGGTGGTTACTTCTTCCAGTAACTTTTCTTCCCTCTCTATCTCTCCTTTCTCCTAGGATCATCATTAAACATATGTAGGTATAGTTGAAATGGTCTCATAGATCTGTGAGACTCAGTTAATTTTTCACCAAGTTTTTTGTCTTTATTCTTCAGATTGGATAACTTATTTTGATCGGCCTTTAAATTGAAGAATTTTTGAGTCTGGTACCTTAAATCTACTGTTGTGCATGTATAGTAAACTTTTAATTTTAATTTTTTTTAACTCTGGAATTTCTATTTAATTCTTTTCATAGTTTTTCTCTCCCTATTAAGAATTCCTCTGTGTAAATATATCGTTGTCAAACTTTAATTATTTAAGCATGGCTTCTCTAGCTTTTTAATATATTCACAATAGTGTCTTCACAGTCTTCATCTGCTAAATCCAACACTTGTGGAAACTCAGAGACAATCCTATTTAATGTGATATTTTCCTGAATATGAGTAGCACTTTATTTTTTCTTTGTATGTTTCAAAACTTTTAGCTGAACACTGGATATTTCTAATATTTTGTTGAAGAAATTCTGGATTCTGATCATTTTTTTCTCCCTGAAAATTGTTGTATTCCCTTTGTTTAATAACTTGCTTTGGCTAAATCTATGAAACCTATTTCTCATGTAGTATGCGGTCAGTGCTGCGTGCTGGCTGAATTATTTGACTATATTTGCCTTTTTTCTTATACATGACTGTTGGGCTTACTCTTATATCTTTGTAGTTGAATATTCAGCCAATGATGGAATACAGTGGACCCAAATGTTTTCAAATTTTTAGAAGTTTAATATATTAGTACTCATCTCATTGTTGTTTAGATTGATACTGGAAATTCTTAACAAAATTATTATTGTTGCTATAATATGAATTTACAGTAACATAAAATGAAAAGAAAACTTTTCTCCACACTTTGTAGGTTCAATAATATTTTACTTTTAGGTTTCCATTTTTTGAATGATTACAAAATATTTCCATTTCTTCTGGTCATTTTTATCACTTTATATCAAACTACATGACCTTGAATATGTAGAAGAATAGAAAAGATCTAACTTACGTCAAACACAAATAGTACATGCCAATAACTTCCCAATAAGTGCATTTCTGTAGTAGTAATTTTCAAATATCTGTAACTAGTAATTAAAATCTTTCAGAAAGGGAAAATATTAGTAACTGATGATCATATATTTCAGAATAGTTTCTCACAAAGGGAAAATGATTAGAGACCTTGTGTAGAGAGAAAGAGAAAGGGAGGGTCAACTGGCAGTCAGAACCAACATTCTTGACATGGGATTAATATTTTAGACTGCTAGGCCCAGAAGAGTCTCAGTCAAATAAATACAGGGCCATGAATAAGCTTAGGCCAGTCCAGCTTTAGAACAACCACACTAACCAGCTTAACTTGCAAACTGATAAGCAAATACTGAATTTTTGTTGTTGTTTTGAGGAATTAAAGATAAGTTTTTATGCAGTATTAGATGACTAATCCAGTTTGTCTCTTAAATAGAAATGGTCACTTATGAAGAAACCCAATTGGAATGTTTAAGTTGTGCTTTAAAGATGAAAACTTAATATACATAGAAAGCCAACTCCATTTTTATGAATAACAAATGTATTAATTACAACTACAATTGATTATCTCCATTTAACCTTTAAAGTGGAATTACATAATACGTATACTCATGACCATCTTGAAATATTTGGAAAGTCATAGAAGAGCACACACTGAACATGTCGTAAAAATTCTACTAGTATAATTTAAGTTACTTAATTGTATAAGGCCATGAAAGTCATCTGTTGAGTTCCACGTACAAGAACATGAAAGAAAGTGAAGGAGATCTTATCAGAGTTCCAGCAGAAGTATGAACACTCCAGATGAGTAATTTGTGGTGAGTTAACACATTGGCTGTGGACAGGTGCATGGGTAGAAAATTGAGAAGTGATGACATAGTCCCCTTACTTTCGTAAGAATGGGAAGCCTTAGCTACTTCTAAATAAGGTGAGGAAGTTGCATTAAAAAAACTGTGTAAGTGACCTGGCAGGAAGTGATACAGGTTATTTAATTCCCTTGAATTATTCCCCCTTTCTCTCATCTTTTGCTAGTGCTGCCTGATGTGATTTGTGTTCCCACCCAAAATCCCATCTTGAACTGTAATCCTTGCAATCTCCACGTGTCAAGTGAGACACCAACTGGAGGAAATTGAATCAGGGGACAGTTCTCTCATGCTGTTCTCATGATAGTGAGTGACATCTCACAAGATCTGATGGTTTTATCAGGGCCTCTTCCCCATTTAATCAGCACTTCTCCTTCCTGCTGCTTTGTGAAGAAGGAGCCTTTGCTTCCCCTTTGACTTTTGCCATGATTATATGTTTCCTGAGGCCTCCCTAGCCATGCTGGACTGTGAGCCAATTCAATCTCTTTCCTTTATAAATTAACCAGTCTTGGATCATTTCTTTACAGTAGTGTGGTAGTAGGCTAATCCACTGCCCCTTAACCAAATCCAACACGAAACTTAAAAGAAGATAACTATTTAATGTAGTCCATTCATAGTACTCAGGGCAAAGGTATAAATTTGATCTGAGGGGAAAATGAAAGACATATAGCACTGAGGTCTACTCAGCTTTTTATTATATTTTTTAGCACAAACAAAAATTGCTATCCTAGTTTGTATTTCAAAGATGTCACTTTATATAACTATGCAATTATACTCTAAGGATAAGCAATGTTCAATTTCATAATTTCTATATAGATTTATTGCTGTCTACATCCCAGACTACTCATGTTACCAATTTACTTTTCTTCTTTAAATACCTCTTTAGATATGTACGTGAATCAGATATTTTGTCACTGGGTGGTTACAGGTTATCATAATAAAAGCAGCAAGTAAATGACATAATTAAGAAGTTATTTTTAAAGCAAGATAAATCCAATTATTCCGAACAATAGTAGCTGTTGAAAGATAAACATTAATGAAAGACTTCTAAAATATGCAATACATTCATCTAGAAGAGTAAAAGTGTTTCTCCATAGTAAATTTTAATACAATAAAGTAATTATTTGAAAAATATTACACATATCTTAGGTTCTTATACTTAAATACCTGTTTAGATGTTTTGCTTTCATAATGTGTACAAGAATTGTTACATGTGAAATATAGTTGGCTAACATTTCAAACTTCATTTCTCTTTATATGCTTTTATTCAATATTTAATTTGCTCATTTATTCATTTACTCATTAGTATTTTTCTATAAATATTTATCAAATGCCTTCTAGGTGTCAGGGAATTTTCAGGTGCTTACAAAATCAAAGTCTACCTTCAGGGAATTTATTTCAAGTTTTTCAAAAGCAACTAGTTTCTACTATCAATTTTGGAAAGCTTTCTGTCATATTATTATACATTTTATTGTATCAATGATAGCACATGTTAAACTTTCATTGTGTTTTTGTATTTCTCTGCTTGGTTCTCACATGTGGGTTGCAAGGCCCCAGAAAATGGTTCATTGGGGATTTTTTTTCTAACATGTTACAGTTGTCAACAGACTGTTTTTGTGTGTGTGTGTGTGTGTGTGTGTGTGTGTGT
>NW_012102898.1:1089821-1092243 GCF_000951045.1 Mandrillus leucophaeus
TTCAATTTCATAATTTCTATATAGATTTATTGCTGTCTACATCCCAGACTACTCATGTTACCAATTTACTTTTCTTCTTTAAATACCTCTTTAGATATGTACGTGAATCAGATATTTTGTCACTGGGTGGTTACAGGTTATCATAATAAAAGCAGCAAGTAAATGACATAATTAAGAAGTTATTTTTAAAGCAAGATAAATCCAATTATTCCGAACAATAGTAGCTGTTGAAAGATAAACATTAATGAAAGACTTCTAAAATATGCAATACATTCATCTAGAAGAGTAAAAGTGTTTCTCCATAGTAAATTTTAATACAATAAAGTAATTATTTGAAAAATATTACACATATCTTAGGTTCTTATACTTAAATACCTGTTTAGATGTTTTGCTTTCATAATGTGTACAAGAATTGTTACATGTGAAATATAGTTGGCTAACATTTCAAACTTCATTTCTCTTTATATGCTTTTATTCAATATTTAATTTGCTCATTTATTCATTTACTCATTAGTATTTTTCTATAAATATTTATCAAATGCCTTCTAGGTGTCAGGGAATTTTCAGGTGCTTACAAAATCAAAGTCTACCTTCAGGGAATTTATTTCAAGTTTTTCAAAAGCAACTAGTTTCTACTATCAATTTTGGAAAGCTTTCTGTCATATTATTATACATTTTATTGTATCAATGATAGCACATGTTAAACTTTCATTGTGTTTTTGTATTTCTCTGCTTGGTTCTCACATGTGGGTTGCAAGGCCCCAGAAAATGGTTCATTGGGGATTTTTTTTCTAACATGTTACAGTTGTCAACAGACTGTTTTTGTGTGTGTGTGTGTGTGTGTGTGTGTGTGTGTGTGTGTGTGTGTCAGAGACAGAGAAAGGGCAAGAGAGAAAAAAGAAACAGAGAATCTATGGGTGGAGAGGTATCTTAGAGTATTGTACCTAATTATTTTCATATAGGTTTTGGGCAATTTTATCAATATGTATTTTGAAATGTTGATTTGTAAGGATTTAAATTATGTTATCTTTATTGCTTGTAGATTCCTTTCCTTTCTCATCTATATAGCCCTAGAAACATCTTTTAAAATTAATTTATATTCACTAAATAGACTACTTTTAGGAATTTATTATAAAAATGACTAAAGTTTCCAATTTAAAATGTCATATCCAAAAATGTGTTATAAAAAGTTAGAAAATCGTTCTCTAAGTGATTTAATTGATAATTTATCAAAGATGCCAAACTCCTTAGTTGTTTCTAACATAATTTGATCAGTACCTCTTTTAGTGTAGCATACTCTTTCAATAGCTGTAAACATATAATTAAGTTATATATAAATGAGTGATTTAAGAGCAAACTATTAAGGTAATTTAATTATAAACTATAAAGTCATGATTTGTAAAACTAAAAAATGCTTTTAGAACCTTCTAATCATTTAAAGCTGTAGAAATTCAATGCTGATTCTAGATAGCACACTGCTTACTAATGCATTTCCTCAGCTCTCTGATGGAACATCTCTATCGTGATGTTGCATCTGTTCACAAGTAAAGTTGGAAGAGTCGCGGATTAGGTGACATTAGAAAACGACCAGAAGGCAAACAAACAAATGAGTTTGAGAAACTTTGTCTAAAAGCAATGAATGCTATGCTAACTTTCTCCATGAATTTCTCTTTGATTCTAGTTAACAGTATTTTGTCAACTCAGTAGCCCATTCCAATTAAAAATAAAAAGCAGTGTAGCTTCGGGGTAGATGTCTACCTCAGCCACTGCAGAAGTTAGAGAGTAAAATTTAATACAATAGTAAAATTCACATGTAACAATTCTTTCACACATTATGAAAGCAAAACATCTAAAAAGGTATTTGAATATAAGAACCTAAGATATGTGTAATATTTTCCAATAGTTACTTTATCATATTAAATTTTACTTTGTTACACAAAGAAGATATCTGCTTAGGATACCTTCTTTCTCTTTCTGCTTTGAGATTGAGATTTGAAATTTGAAACAGTAGATACTTTTGTCTAAGCCCACAAGTCTACAGGAAAGATATAAATAATTGCACAAAAATTATATTCCCAAAAGGAGTCATCATACATAAAGCATGGATTATATCTATCATAGAGGAACAAATCTTGAAACCAATATATTGTATAGATATGTAAGGAGGCTTTAGATAAGTTTCAGTTTTTGTTTGCTTTGTTTTGTTTTTGTTTGTGTCTTCCAGGACTGCAGTACCATTGTTCCCTTCCAGTTCCTTCCTCGTGTAGTCCATCACTGAGGAAAAGAAGCACTGGATATCAAACTAACTTGGTACCATTTACTAGGAATAGTATACTATCTTTATTGTGTTTCAGTATATGACTTTACAGCATTGTTTTCTTCGTGTACTCTATTCTGTGCCATTGTTCAATATATAACTGCA
>NW_012102898.1:1092293-1113445 GCF_000951045.1 Mandrillus leucophaeus
GTGATGTTGCATCTGTTCACAAGTAAAGTTGGAAGAGTCGCGGATTAGGTGACATTAGAAAACGACCAGAAGGCAAACAAACAAATGAGTTTGAGAAACTTTGTCTAAAAGCAATGAATGCTATGCTAACTTTCTCCATGAATTTCTCTTTGATTCTAGTTAACAGTATTTTGTCAACTCAGTAGCCCATTCCAATTAAAAATAAAAAGCAGTGTAGCTTCAGGGTAGATGTCTACCTCAGCCACTGCAGAAGTTAGAGAGTAAAATTTAATACAATAGTAAAATTCACATGTAACAATTCTTTCACACATTATGAAAGCAAAACATCTAAAAAGGTATTTGAATATAAGAACCTAAGATATGTGTAATATTTTCCAATAGTTACTTTATCATATTAAATTTTACTTTGTTACACAAAGAAGATATCTGCTTAGGATACCTTCTTTCTCTTTCTGCTTTGAGATTGAGATTTGAAATTTGAAACAGTAGATACTTTTGTCTAAGCCCACAAGTCTACAGGAAAGATATAAATAATTGCACAAAAATTATATTCCCAAAAGGAGTCATCATACATAAAGCATGGATTATATCTATCATAGAGGAACAAATCTTGAAACCAATATATTGTATAGATATGTAAGGAGGCTTTAGATAAGTTTCAGTTTTTGTTTGCTTTGTTTTGTTTTTGTTTGTGTCTTCCAGGACTGCAGTACCATTGTTCCCTTCCAGTTCCTTCCTCGTGTAGTCCATCACTGAGGAAAAGAAGCACTGGATATCAAACTAACTTGGTACCATTTACTAGGAATAGTATACTATCTTTATTGTGTTTCAGTATATGACTTTACAGCATTGTTTTCTTCGTGTACTCTATTCTGTGCCATTGTTCAATATATAACTGCACGATCATACTGTAATAGTAAACTATCTTTACAATAGGTCAATTAGTATTATAAATCCTCCAGATTTGTGCTTTAATCATCTTGAATATATTTGAGTCCTTACACTCGTAATAATTACAGAATAAAATGGTTAACTCTCAATGAAATTTTGCTTGATATATCAATTTCGTAGATGAATTTATTTAAAACGGAAATGTTTACAATAGTCAATTCATGATTAAGGCATATCCCTTCACTGATTTTAGTCTTTATCTTCTTCAATAACATAATTGCATTTTAAAGGTAGAGTTCTAATTATTCTTGTTTGCAGTGTCTTCTTAATGCTATTGTAAATATATATATATATTTCTACATCTCATTTCTATTTGTTTTCTGCTGGCAGATAATAATAAAACTGATTTTGTCCATTTACCTTGAATACAGAGATTTTGTTAAAACAGATTAATCCAGATAGAATAGTAGGTACATTATTATTTTATTTGCAAATGATCCTTATACCTTTGTATTTTCACACTTGCCTTGGGTCTAATTATAGGCTGAAACTGCCAATAGTTCAGCTTAGAGAATGATGTTTATGATAGTTGCATTTACGTATTTATTTGCTTCTTTATTCATTTATTCATTCATTTAATGTTTATAGGAGGTATATTTTGCTAAATATAATTTTTAATTATATGAATAAAAAAATTCAATGCTCTTTTCCAATACATATTAAAGTGATCATATAATTTTTTTTCTGTACATATTTAGATATGTAAAAGTCCTCTGTGTAATATTTTTATTTTGAATATCTACTCCAGTCATACGACCTGCTTACATTTATGGTGGCCTCATTATTACTAAAGGTAGTAATTATTTTGATTTTTTTAAACACTAATGGAATAAAACTTTAATTAAAAAATAACAAAATAAATATCTCTTGGCTATGATATATTGGCCTTTGCATATTTATCAATGTCCTATTTATTTATATTTTGCATACTTTTTAATATTGCTTTTTGAGAAAGATTGATCTAAAATTTTGCTCTGTTGAATGTGCTTATAAGGTTTTTAAATTAAGGCTATTATGGCCTCAAAAAGAAGGCAATAGCTTTTTTTTTTATTTACTAAAGATGTCATCTGTGCCTTGATTTTTTTTTTTTTTGCTAGAAGTTTTTAATACTGAATTTAATTAATAAATACTAGATAGATACTAGATTATTTTTCTATCAGTTGGATACGTCATAATTTTTTGAGAAATATGTCTCTTTTATTATTTTAGTAGCACATTTTATTGTTTTCCTTTCCTCAGCCTTGGAGAGCTGTGTCCAGATTTGCTCTGAAGGCTTTTCTTAGCATTCGCTCACTGCCCTCAGCCCTCTTCATGCCTGTGCACCTGTGCCATAGTGTGGCTTTCCTTCAGATCTACTTCTGCTCCAGCCTTAGGTACTCTCTCCAGGTTTCTCCTGGTTTTGCGGTCCCGAATTAGTCCTCAGCAGGATATGCAGGCCCAAGCCTCAGCAGCCTTTTATCTGTTTGTTAAAACTGGTCTCAGTTTGACCGCAAACTTCCATTAGACTAGGCAGTTGAAGGCCAAGAATTGGCAAGTTGTGCACATTTTATTTACGTCTGTGGATCCTTAGGATTCCACAGCTTCATGTCAGAACACAGTTGGTCATTAAGAATGCATAGAGAGTTCGGCTGGTTCCTTCTTATCTCCTTTAACTTCTGCCTCCTCCCTGAGCTGCTAAGCCAAGGATGAAAGCAAACGTGTGCCTTTTCTTTTGCTTTCTCTCCTTACTCTTAAAATTTACATTATTTAGTATTCTCTGCAACCTCAGGCCCATTATGGGGTTTAAAATGGTAAGTTTTATAGGTTATTCTCATTATTCAGAGCCAAGGTTTTTTATTTCTTTCTACATCCTAAGTTGAAACAAAAGTTCTCATTCTACTTTTAAGCTTTTCTTTCTCCTTTTTTCCTTTGGCAGTCAGCAGTTTTGCTTGGTTTGGTTTCCTGCCCATAGGTATGTCTCTATTTGTTTATCTTGGTTGGTGTTTCTCTGCTGTATTCATATGTTGAATTTCTTATATTTGTGGATTGTTGTCTTTCCTTATTTATGTAGAATTCTCTATCATTATTCTTTTAAATTTTATCTTTGCCCCACACAATCTCTCATTTCTGGAATTCCATGTATATGTATGCTAGAACTTCTCAACACATCTTGCATGCTTCCCACTCTGTTCTTCTCTTTTTTTTTCCTTTGTGCTTTCCTGTGGGTATTTTCTATTACCCTATCTTTAAGTTCCGATGTTTTGTGTTCCAGGGTATCTGAAATGTTGAACTCATGTTGTTCATAATTTCAGATATTTTATGTTTCAGTCCTGTATTCATTTTTCAATACTGCATTTCTCTGTTGAAACTCTTAGTCATTTTTTCTGTAAAGTCCATTTTTAATATTTTCTGGAGCACAATGAACAATTTTTTATTTAATTCCTTGGGTAATAATTCTAATATCTGTATTTTCTATGAACTATTATCTAGCGTTTCTCTTCATGTTGGTCATATATTTTTCCTCTTTGTACATGTAATTTTTTAATGTATGCCAGATACTATGTATAAAGGAATGACAAATGCCTCCTCATGATGTTATGTTCTACCAGAAGTATTTCCCATTGTTTTGCCAAGTAAATAGAAAGGACTGATTATTTCTTTCCAAACAGATATTGATCCTTAATAGTTGTCCTGAATCTATTCTAAAGTGTATTTCTTATGTTCTAGTGAAGAGCTTGTTGCCTCTGTATCATTTTAGTCCTTTAAACACTGTCAATTTAGTTGAGCACATTAGAAGTTCCAGCCAAACTTTTTAGCCCAATGTTTCAGATGGCTTCCAAATTTTGTAGCTGTGTCATTCAGGAGAATGGAAGCATGCTCAAGGCAGTAGTTATTTACTAAGAACTCTGAGACTGTGGGGGATTTTGCCTAATTTTAGACCAAGTTTTACCCTAGTTCCCCAGGCTCCTGTGCAGTACTAGAATAAAACAAATATCCTGTACATAAAGCCAGCCATGCATTGAATTCCTTTTATGTTTAAGATTTGCCATGTCATATTTTAAGAAGATTGACAACTTTGTCTAGTCATGATGTTACTGGAAAGACATCTCAATCCAGACCCCAAGCAAGGGTTCTTGTGTCTTGTGCAAGAAAGAATTCAGGACGAGTCTGTAAAGTAAAAGCAAGTTTATCAGGAAAGTAAAGGAATAAAGAACAGCTACTCCATAGACAAAGCAGCCCTAAGGGCTGCTGGTTGCCCATTGTTATGGTTATATCTTGATTATATGCTAATCAAGGGGTGGATTATTCATGTCTCCCCTTTGTAGATCTTAGAGGGTAACTTCCAGATGTTGCCATGGCATTTTTAAACTGTCATGGTGCTGGTGGGAGTATAGCAATGAGGACGACCCAAGGTCAGTCTTGTCACCATCTTGGTTTTGGTGGGTTTTAGCCAACTTATTTACTGCAATCTGTTTTATCAGCAATGTCTTTATGACCTGGATCTTGTGCCAATCTCCTATTTCATCCTGTAACTTAGAATGCTTTAACCATCCAGAAATGCAGTCCAGTAGATCTCAGCCTCATTTTTCCCCATCCCCTATTCAAGACGGAGTCGCTTTGGCTCACACGCCTGACAATGACAGGTTATCAGTCAAGCCTAGAAGCAGCAGCAGAACACAGAGCAGTGGAATAAATTTTATTTTGAAATTATTTAATCTTTTTTGGAATTTTAGTTTTTCCTACTGTGCTTCCACTTGTGACTAAAAACATTAAATTTTTATACACACATACATTTATATATGACTTTATTTGCTTGTTACAATATCTGTATTAACCTTGTTATAGATATATTTGTAAACTCAGCTTCCATTTCTATAAAATGTGAATAATGGTCATATTGCTGTAATTAGAGAGTGAGATAATTTACATAAGTTAATTAGACACATATCTTTCAGGTGGAAATTTTTCAATAAGAAATATCACTGTTGATTTATAGTACATTTAAAATTTCAAATTTACATTATACATTAAGTAGCTAACTGTCCTGAAAATTTTCCAATATCCTAGAGAGTTATAAACATTAAGTAGTTAAACGTTCTGACAATTTTCCAATATTCTAGAGAGTTATAACTATAACACACATTTAAAAACTTACATTTTGAAAAAATAAAATTATCATTTTATGTTTTACGAAAAAACAATCTCTGCCCTTAGGGGAAAACCTTAAGTTAATGATAAAGATGAGAGAAAGTTCCAGCATAAAACAAAGAAACAAACATCCTCAATCTTTAGCCAAACTGTAGGCAAATCACAGGTAGCAAAGGCCTTATTTTACAGATCTCTTCTTTTTTATTATAAAAGAAATATTTGAGAACAGAGAGAAGCCCTGCTGGGAAATAATAGCTTTCAATTCAGAATATATAAAAACATTTAATTCCTGGGACTTGCAGATCAAAGGTTACTCTTTGTAGTGAAACAAGAAGTGAAATAAAGTTATTTAGTCTCATATCTATTGTTTTCCAAAATGTTTTCTCCAACTGAATTCATTTCTTTTTATTTTTTTCCAAGCGATTTCCCTAGAGCATATCCACTTGATGTTTCTCTGATGTGAATTTTTTATTCATTTTCTCTAGGAATAAATTTCTTTCAGTTTATTACTTTTCTTTTTTAGAGATACTAAAATTTTCACACTTGCTGAGATCTTTCTCTCCTCAGTTACTGTTGTTTGTAAGGGTATTTTTTTCCTCTAATTTCTCTTGGGCGCTCTCTTCACCAGTAGGAATAGAAAATTGTTTGAAGGAATAGAATTCTATGGTTGTTCAATGTCGCAAACTTGAAAGGGATATTCCAAATATATTCATGAAGTCCTCAAATTTTAAATGAAGCAGAGAATCAAATCCAAGGTAGTCTTATATCTCGGTTCTCTCAGGTAGGACATTTATTGTTATTATTATTATTCAGTGAAAGCTGAAATGCAGTTATGAGTGTCAGGTTCAGATATATGGCTAAAAAAGATCTACCTTTTGCTTTTATTCAAATATAATTAATAGTTCCTGTGAAAATAATTATTAAAAGCAAGTCCTATATTTTTTCCCCTAATTTTTTCTGTACCTGTTGAACTTAGACAATGCAAGTAGATTTAGTAAAGAAATGTTTTGCACATACAGTAAATGCATCATAAAAATATGGTTGGAATAGATCAGTCTTCCATATTTCAAGTAGCTGTTCTTTATTCCTTTAATTTCCTAATAAAATTGCTTTCACTTTACAGACTTGTCCTGAATTCTTTCTTGCATAAGATACAAGAACCCTTGCTTAGGGTCTGGATTGGGACGTCTTTCTGGTAACATTACGACTAGACAAAGTTGTCAATGTTCTCAAAATTTGACATGGCAAATCTTAAACATAAAAGGAACTCAATGCACTGCTGGCTTTATATATAGGATATTTGTTTTATTCTAGTACTGCACAGGAGCCTGAGGAACTAGAGTAAAAGCTTGGTCTAAAATTAGGCAAAATCCCCCACAGTCTCAGAGTGCTTAGTAAACAACTACTGCCTTGAGCACGCTTTCATTATCCTGAATGACATAGCTACCAAATTTGGAAGCCATCTGAAATGCATTTTAAAAATATTGTTTGAACAGATCAGTCTTCCATATTTCATATTCAGATTTGGAGTACAATTGTATTAATAGGATAAAATAAAAAGCCATGTGAAATGCATTATAAAAATATTGTTTGAATAGATCAGGCTTCCATATTTTATATTCAGATTTGAAGTACAATTGTATTAAGCTGTCTGAACATTTTCAATAGAGATACATTTAATAAAAAGCTATTTTGCCAGGTGTGGTGGCAGGTGCCTGTAGTACCAGCTACTCGGGAGGCTGAGGCAGGAGAATAGCCTGAACCTGGGTGGCTGAGCTTGCAGTGAGCCAGGATCGCGCCACTGCACTCCAGCCTGGGCAACAGCGTGAGAGAACTCAAACAAATTTACAAGAAAAAAACAAACAACCCCATCAAAAAGTGGGCAAAGGATATGAACAGACATTTCTCAAAAGAAGACATTCATACAGCCAACAGACACATGAAAAAATGCTCATCATCACTGGCCATCAGAGAAATGCAAATCAAAACCACAATGAGATACCATCTCACACCAGTTAGAATGGCGATCATTAAAAAGTCAGGAAACAACAGGTGCTGGAGAGGATGTGGAGAAATAGGAACACTTTTACACTGTTGGTGGGATTGTAAACTAGTTCAACCATTATGGAAAACAGTATGGCGATTTCTCAAGGATCTAGAACTAGTGTACCATATGACCCAGCCATCCCATTACTGGGTATATACCCAAAGGATTATAAATTATGCTGCTATAAAGACACATGCACACGTATGTTTATTGCAGCACTATTCACAATAGCAAAGACTTGGAATCAACCCAAATGTCCATCAGTGACAGATTGGATTAAGAAAATGTGGCACATATACACCATGGAATACTATGCAGCCATCAAAAAGGATGAGTTTGTGTCCTTTGTAGGGACATGGATGCAGCTGGAAACCATCATTCTTAGCAAACTATCACAAGAACAGAAAACCAAACACCGCATGTTCTCACTCATAGGTGGGAACTGAACAATGAGATCACTTGGACTCAGGAAGGAGAACATCACACACCGGGGCCTATCATGGGGAGGGGGGAGGGGGGAGGGATTGCATTGGGAGTTATACCTGATGTAAATGACGAGTTGATGGGTGCAGCACAGCAACATGGCACAAGTATACATATGTAACAAACCTGCACGTTATGCACATATACCCTACAACTTAAAATATAATAATAATAAATAAATTTTAAAAAATAAATAAATAAATAAATAAAAATTAAAAAAAAAAAAGAAAGAAAAAGAAAAAAAAGCTATGACACCATAAATCAGTAATGGTTCTGGTAAACTGTTATATAGCTTGCATATCATAATGCTACTGGTTTTAAATACATGGACACATGTACCATTATAACAAGTAAGGTCTTCTCATCCGCTTATATTAGTTTGCCAACAGTTACATTTTCTTCATTGTATTAGTCTTGACTGTCATTTTATATTTCCTTTTGTTTGCGAGCTCTAAAGTTTTTTTTAATTTAAAATCTTTATCTATTTTTCTAGTGATCCACCATCAAAATGTGAGCTGTAAATTTTTTAATAAAAAAGTTGAAAGTTCAAACAACAATAGATATAAACATGTATCCTTTCAAAAACTTTTAATCATTTATATTCTAAAGGCATTCTGTAATATTATTTTTTTTTTCTAGAGAGCATCTTAACAAATCAAGTATTTCAACTGAGTGTGGAAAGAAATATTAGAGCATACCAGGATCTCATTGTTATCATCAAGAATCTACTACTTGTGACCAATATATATATTTTTAAATATATTTTATAATATTTTTAAGGATTGAAAGAAGAGGCGTCTAAATTCAAAAAGGATGATGAGCTGGATAAAAATTGCTCTTTTTCTTCAATATGAGAAGATATAAATCTTTGGTTTGGCTTCCAATAAACTTGTTATTGCTTCCAAACAAAATATTTCTCATAAGATTTAAACCTTGATAGGGCAAAATAAAAATTAAATGACATGGAACATAAACACTTTGATTTTATATAGATTTCTGTAATATATATAACGTAAAAATAATGCTAATGATAGTGCATGTGAAATGCACATAAACCATGTATTCTTTCTTATTTCTGACCCGTATTTTCTATGAAAAATTTAAATGTAATTTTAAGTATGTTCATTTATTTTCAAATTATGACAAATTAATCATTCAGTCTTCTAAACTATTCACCTATAAAATCAAAAATATTTACATGGTGTAATATCCCATTCTTGAGTCTTCATATATTTTTCTCATATCTTTCTACATATACTAAAGTCTCTGAAGATATGAGCTCTATATTAATACTTATTTATATTTGTTCACTATTATTATTCAGAGCAAGACATGACCCAGGGTAAGTAGTTGGTAAAAAGTATCAGCTTTTATAAATCTTATGTAAAGTATATTATAACCAATCAAACTCTTCCATAATTATTTTACTCTAAATACATTTTCCAAATAAGTGTCATTTCTGTTTTTACAGTTGATTTTAGTACATAAAAATAATTTAATGACTAAATGATGATTCAGAAAAAAATCACAATATATTTTCAAAATGGTTTAGTAATGTACATTCCATTTTAGTGTTTTTGATCTTTAGATTATTTTGTTTAACACAAATTAGAAGAATATAGAAAACCCCTTGATACCTGGATTGCCTTTGATAGCCTCTTGTATGAAATACTAAAATCCTAAGATGGCCTCTATATGCTCCCCATGGATTATAAATGCAACTGCCTTTCTAAAGCATGCTACTACCTTTACCATTTCCCATTATCTTTTTACTTTTTCATATATAATTGAATTAAATACAAATTTTAGTTTGTTGCTGCCCTTAAGTTTGAATTGCCTCACTGAGAAATTTCTTTATTCTAGTACATTATTCTATATTGTGATAGCATAAAATCACAACAATCATGTTTTCAACCCTAGAGATACAGTTTAACTGACATATTTTGCTGTTATTAGGAAGTCAAAATAGTGAAATGAGAGTGAGAAAATCTTAGTTTGAATTTTTGTATGATCAATATCTAATCATAGAAACTTAGGCAACAGCCGACCTTTGTTTTCTATATTCATCACTTGATGATAGTAATTCCTGAGACAAATAGCATAAGGTATAGGAATGCTATGTTAAGTATAAACTGCTAATTATATGCAGTTAATTTAAATTTTTCTTTATAACCACAGGTTCTTTTTTTTTTTTAAACCTCCCTCTCATCTCATTCAGATTTTATTTCAAAATTCTTAAGCAAACCTCCAGGATCAAGGTCTGGCAACGAGGGTTGCCCAAGTTATATTGGTGAATATATTGAATCATCTCAGTAGTCTCAAAATGGAATCTATTTTTAAAAATAAGCCAAGAAATCAGCAGATACTCATTTGTGCAGCATGTTGGGATCATACTGTATCTATGCATTTGTCTTCCACAATTCATTCACTTGGCCTACCATGAAGCACCTGTGAGAAAGCTGTGGCTGAGCAGAAAAATTTGAAAGTCACAATTAGAACACACTTGGATTCATTAGATAGGCACTGGGAACATGACAATATGCCAATGAGGTAGTAATTTTATTTGAAAGAGTATGTAGTGATTTTATAATCAAAATGATATAGCCTCATTGCAAGTCTTTCAAAACCATAAGAAAATCAAAATATGTAGTGTTGAGTGTGCAAATGATTGTGCAGAAAAGCATGTATTTATGATTTGACACAAAGTAATATATACTATAGGATTCTATTTGTTTAAAATTCAACAACTAGTAAGATAAACTTGTGGTGTTAGATAAATGATAGTGATTATTCTGATGATGGGAGAATGGGAGGGCCTCTTGACTGTTGGTTATTCTTATATTTATTCAGATTCTGGTTACATTGAGGTGTACAGTTTGTGAAAATATTTATCTTTATTCTAATTCACTCATTTTAACAGTATTTTATAATTTATGAAAATTAATTTAAACATTAAGCAAACCATTTTATTTTTAGAGTAGGGAACACTTTCTGAGTGAGACAAAAAAAGACAAAAGTAAAGGAAAAAATTGATTACTAATTATGTCAAAATTCAACATTCCAGTATAAAAATATACAAGAAAGAAAGAAAATAAACAACAACAAAAAACCTCCTACAAGCTTATATTATTATCTGGAAAATATGTTTTCAGAATATATAAAATAGAATCAATGGCTATAATGTAAACATATTGTAAAACCAATAAAGAAAAAGAAATATACACAGGTAAATACGCAACTTCTATGAACAAGCAATTCACAGAAGTAAGCACCCAAATGCAAAAAGTACATAAAAAAGAGAAAAATCTAAGTAACAACCAAAAAATAAAACTCTAAAACAGTAAGTTATGAAATTCTTTTTGGTGATGACATGGGTATAACTAAAATAACTATATATTTTTTTCTTTTTTACATTTGATATATTTTGCAACAAATTACTAAAATAGATATGGCTCAAATAATTTCATATGCATTTGAGTATATCCTAGATGAAAGTGATGATGCAAAAGGAATTTCACTTCTCCCATGATTTTCTTTTAAATTTGAATCTTTCTGACACTTCAAAGCCCTTTAGCCAAGAGAAGACTTGACCCTTTCAAGAGTTTTCCTGATTAGATCAGTCCCATCGAGGATTATCTGTGTATCTTATGATCAACTGATTTAGAATCTTGATTGTATCTTCAAAAAGTCCTTCATAGCTACACCTGGATTAATTTTTGAAAGCACAAGTCCATATTTATAAATCAGGGACAGGAAACTTGATCATCTTAAAATTCTGTATACCACAAAGTTTCTTTAAGCTAACTCCAGTAACAGGAGCAACTATAGATCTTTTTATAATCTAGATTTTTATGCCCCTTTTCTTCATTTTTGGGCATATTGTACATTTTCAGACCTGCCTAGTCATGTTTGATTGCATACTGGTCAATGTAGACATTTATTTGAAAAGACAATAGTATAGGGGCAACAGATCATGATGTTATATCAAATAGTGCTAATGATTTTTCTGTTGATCATTTTAATATAATCAGTTATATGGATTGAATTGTGTCCCCATCTCCCAAATTTATATGGTTAAGCCCTAACCACACAATGCCATGGTATTTGGAGATAGGAAATTTAAGAGAAAACTAGGTTTAGATAAGATTATGAGGGTGGAGTCCTTGGTATAGGGTTATGAGAACAGACGAAGAAAGCTTTTTCTATCTCTCTTCCTCAACTATGTAAGGATACAGAGAAGGCTGTCATCATCAAGTCAGGAAAAAATATCTCACAAGAAACTGACTATGCTGGTATGGTGATCTTAGACTTCTAGCTACAGAAATGTGAAAAAATTAATTTCTGTTGTTTAAGCACCCCAGTATATGGTATTAGTTATGGCAGCCAGACCCAAGAGCTAAGAGCTACAGTGCCTCACATGCAGTCACATTAGATGTAATCACACTACCCAGGTTCTCAAGAAGCACTCAAAGATTCAATGGAGGTGAAACACCAACATTACTTGGTTTTCATAATGGGTCTGCTAATCTTTTGGATCAGTTAGTAATACAACAAATACATCTGATTATAATGTTTTCAACAAAATGCATTATTTTACATTCACTTTTAGGTTTCATATAGGCCTAGTTGTTGCAATGAACATAGATTTATCATTGTCTTTTAATATCATCATGTAACTCATTGATCTGTGTCATTTTATTCAACTGTGGAGGTCCTGGTTTTTTACCTGAAGGTGATTATTCTTGAATATAAGACAATATTGAACTTTCAGGCTCTAGTTTAATTTGATCACGTTCTAAGAACCTAACTGATTCTATTCTACTTTCGCATCATTATTAGATTTTTTACTGATGCATTTTGAATATCAGAGATACAGATTTTCATGGCATAATAGAATATATAGTAGGAGTATATTTTCCATAATTTCTACCTGAAATAAAATTGGCTACACAGCTCACATCTTGTCATTAATTGAGGATATCATTCCCTAATAGTACATTTTAGCTAATATTTAAATATTTCAGCTCAGTAATATTTAAGAAAACATTATTTGGGTATATAATTAAAATAAATGTGTTCACAATCAGTATGAATTACACATAAAATTATTGAATAGAAAGAAAAGCAGAGGAAACTATTCATTGAGATTCCAGTAACAATATAAGTATAATGGACAATAATACTTGGTTTAAATTTTTTACCAAAAGTAATTTTAAGAAATGAATAAGAAATATTACTATAGAAAAAGGGAAAATGTGCTTGCCAAAAAGAAATGAATACATATTTTAAAAATGAATTACCAGAGTTTTATTAGTACAAATTTATTATTAGATTTCTGTCTTTTCTTCACTGGTAGAAAATAAAAGTTAACTTGTATACCACATCCTGTGAAATTGCATGAATATATTATGAGCCAACAAAACTGATGTTGAGACATTCATATTAACAGAAAACTATAGTGAATACCAGATTTTCATTGACAAATAATTTTAACATTCTTTGTTTCCTCACTGTGGTCCTAACATCTTTATTGGAAAATGGATTTTGTTCTTTACATAACTTTTTTTTTCTTTAAAAAAGATCTTTATTTTTTGCTTTGATAAATGAATTTGTAAATTATTTAACAAAAGCAGTAGATTGACACATTTATCCTGTACTATGTAATTTATGGAAGAATTAACACACAACCAAATAAATTAGATAAGGATCTGATTTTAGTTTTACAACAAGATACTTTCAACAGAGAAGACCCTAATACTTACCTTATACTATACCTTACGGGCTGAAGTATACTAGAAAATGAGTGAAAACAGAAATATAACCTGACTATTGGCATTCATTAGTATGGAGTTAGTTGTAAAGTCTAACAAAGTTGTGAGACAATAAGAAAATTTTTATAATTTTTTTGTTAAACCTATTGCATGGACATCATTTATGTTTATATCATTTCTTTTATAAATATTCCAAAGAGGAAAACAACGTTTTTTATAATGTCTATCTTTACATAATGTATAACTTGCTAGATTTCACAGACTGTGCTTCAGTTTTTCTTTCATGTAGTAAAAAGTCAAATGATTTGCCATTTACGAATATGTTCTACTCTTTGATTCCCTTAGCATATCTTAACACGTCTAGAGTCCTAGGCCACAGGGTGTGAGGAAGTTGCTAAAAGAAAGGGGGAGTGGGGGAAAAGTCACTTAAGGGATTTCATGTGGGTAATAACCATCCAAATCTGCTTAAAGTCATTTCATTTCAGCTGCTACAGCCCACTAGGATCACTATTACATTAGGGCTTTGTCCTGCTCCTATAACATTACAATTTAGATACTTTAAACAGGTCATTTATTATTATTAATCTTAGAGGACTCATTTGTAAAATTGAAATAATTTCAAGTCTGTCTCCTAGAAGACATCCAAATATTTGATGTATTTTTAAATGATTTATAAAACTATGTTAAAAATGGATGAAATATATAATAGTGTGTATTATTTGGCAATTATACCCAATACTCTTCATAAGTATCATGCTCCACACTACAAGAACTTATTTTTCTCACTCTACAAAATCCTAGGAAAACATTTATGACCATTAAAAATCTGAAAATAATGGTCATTTGGCATTATCTATGTCTAAAATGATTAAATCCTTGAAATATACAGCCTTAAGAGGGACTACTTGTTCTTCTTCAAAGGTATGTTATTCCATGCCTCCTTTCTTTCTTTTTTTTTTTTTTGAGACGGAGTCTCACTCTGTAGCCAGGCTAGAGTGCAATGGTACTATCTCAGCTCACTGCAACCTCTGCCTCATAGGTTCAAGCGATTCTCTTGCCTCAGTCTCCCTAGTAGCTGGGATTACAGGCACATGCCACCACACCCGGCTAATTTTTGTATTTTTAGTAGAGACAGGGTTTCACTATGTTGGTCAGGATGATCTCAACCTCCTGACCTCAAGATCCACCCACCTCAGCCTCCCAAAGTGTTGGAATTACAGGCATGAGCCACCGCGACCAGTCTGCAATTTTTAAAAATACCAATTTGTATTTACCCACAGCCTAGAACCATGATTAACCCCTTTTGGATATTTAGGAAACTTGTTGAACTAAACTGAACCCTACTAAAGTATAGCACTTCCTCATTAACGTAGTGTATTAGTCTGTTCTCATGCTGCTGATAAAGACATACTCCTGACTGGGTAATTAATAAAGAAAAAGAGGTTTAATGAACTCACAGTTCCACGTGGCTGGGGAGGCCTCACAATCATGGTGGAAGGTGAAATACACGTATTACATGCTGGCAGACGAGAGAATGACAACCAAGCGAAAGGGTTTTCTCCTTATAAAACCATCAGGTCTCGTGAGACTTACTCACTCCCACGAGAACAGTATGGGGGAAATTGCCCCCATGATTCAATTATCTCTCACCAGGTTCCTCCCACAATACAGGGGAATTATAGGAGCTACAATTCATGATGAGATTTGCGTGGAGACGCGGCCACACCATATCATGTAGCCAAAATGCAGCATTTTGTAGGGGCAGCGTCTGTAGGTTTTTCTCTTTGTATGAAGAGGCCAGAGATCGTAGAAATAAAGACGCAAGACAAAGAGATAGAAGAAAAGAAAACTGGGCCCGGGGTACCAAGACTCGGAGACCAGTTGTGGCCCCAAATGCCTGGCTGCGCTGTTATTTATCGGATACAAGGTAAAAGGGGCAGGGTAAGGAGTGTGAGTCATCGCCAATGATTGATAAGGTCACGTGAGTCGCGTGTCCACCGGACAGGGGGCCCTTCCCTGTTTGGTAGCGGAGGCACAGAGAGACGACAGCTTATGCCGTTATTTCTTCTATGCATTTCAAAGACTTTTAGTACTTTCCCTAATTCTGTTACTGCTATCTAGAAGGCAGAACCAGGTGTACAGGGTGGAACCTGAAAGTGAAACAGGAGCGTGACCGCTGAAGCACAGCATCACAGGGAGACGGTTAGGCCTCCGGATGGCTGTGGGCGGACCTGACTCATGTGGGACCTTCCACAAGAGGGGGTGGAGCAGAGTCTTCTCTAACTTCCCCCGGGAGCGGGAGACTGGCTTTCCCGGTCTGCTCAGTAACGGGTGCCTTCCCACGCACTGTCGTTACCGCTAGGCCAAGGAGCCCTCTAGTGGCCCTGTCCTGGCGTGACAGAGGGCTCACACTCGTCTTCTGGCCGCTTCTCACTGTGCCCCTTCAGCTCCTATCTGTGTATGGCCTGGTTTTTCCTAGGTTATAACTGTAGAGCAAGGATTATTATAATATTGGAATAAAGAGAAATGCTACAACCTGATGATTAATAATATTCATATATCATCATCTCTGTAATCTATTTCTAGTATAACTGTTCTTATTTTATATATTTTCTTTATTATACTGGAACAACTTGTGCCTTCGGTCTCTTGCCTTGGCGCCTGGGTGACTTGCCGCCCACACATTTCAAAGTCAATGGTACACAGAATAGATGACATTTTAACAATGGTGATTTTTTGTTTTCAACTTTCCTGTCTTGAATGATGTGTGTGCATGTGTGGGTGTGCGTGTGTGTGTGTAGACCTGAGTAGGAAGTATTTCTGAGGTATTTTGAAGACATACTTAAGATTTGAATTAGAGGTTATATTACTGAAGTTTTTACCACCTTCTCATTCTGATTATCTAGCAGTTGAGTTTTGTGTAAATAGGTCACTTAGGTTTAGAATCTCATTAAAAATCTTTCACACTGGGAGAAAAAGAATCATTGATCTGCTTTACGTTTTAAATATAACTTTTAAATTTTACAGAATTTTTAAAAACTGTCTACAGAGAAAGGCATAGCTCTGGTAATTATCTGCTTACGTTTCACAGATTATCTGAAGGATGTAAAATGTATCTATTGACATTTAAAAAGTTACTCTTTTGGCATCATTATTTGCTAATGAGCTTGTTTTGGAATGTTTGCAAGCTTATGTGACAGGATGGCATTTTATTATAAGAATAAGGTCAGCTGTGTTACTCAGTCTGTGAGAGAAAAAAGTCATCTTGAAAGGTGAAGCTATTAACTACATTTGACCTAAAACCTGCTTTATAATCAAGAAATGGCATCTTAAATTTATGTAGCTCCTGTAACCTATGAGGTGGAGTTTGAGCAATTATCAGGCAATGTCAGGAGGTAGGTTGTGGATGGGGATCACACATCACCCATGTTAAAGGTTGTGTTCAAGCTAGTTTTTGAATGGCACCATCGCTATAATTTTAGAGGCAAATGGACTTAAAAGAGGGAATTCAAAGGCCACTCTGTTTCCCTGTGGTTCTCGTGCCTTTATCATCTGTCATCATTAAAGATTTCTGGATTGCTATGAGCAAGGGCTCTATGGAATAATCACATGCTATTTTTAGGCACTTCAGATGCCAAATTGGGCTTGGAATTTGGGTCATTAAGGAAAAAGGAGGTTTTGGAAATGTTTGAATAAATCTCTGAAATGACAAAATTTGTCTTTGATTAATCTTAGTCTTTCGACTGTAGAATAAATTGGAATGGAATAAATGTATTTAAAAAGAAGCGTCAGGGAAATAAATATTTTAACGTCATTGTATGTAAACATATTCCTTTCTGCCAAATGCATTAGTTTTATTACAATAATTAGCAAATTTATTTCGCTGATTATTAAGATACTATATAAACGGTATCATAATTAGTATAACTAGTATAACACTATTGGGTGAATGAGAAGAAAGAATGTAGCATTTTTCACAGGTGATTCTAAGAAAGGATTATGATTTTAGCATAATATAACACTATCCTGTAAGAGATGAGAAATATTTTGGGAAGTAGAGATGTGAAGTGTTATAATTTATCTCCCAGTAATTAGAAGAGCCCAATTGCATTTTTCCATTACTCTCTTGCATGCTTTAAGAAGACAAAGATAAAACATGGTCTATATAGAAGATAGACACAAGGAAATTCAGCCTCTATAAATGTCTTAGTCCATTTGTGTTGCTATAACAACATACCACAGACTGGGTAATTTATAAAGAACGAGGATTTATTTCTCACAGTTCTGGAGACCAAGCAGTGTAGGATCAATGTGCCAGCAGATTTGTTGTCTGCTTACAAAATGGTGCCTTGAACACTAAATCCTGTAGAGAGGAGGAGCACTGTGTCCTCCTAGGACTGAAGTTGGAAAGGAAAAAGGGAGGAATTCCCTCTGCCAAGCCCTTTGATGAGAGACTCAATCACCTTCATGAGGTAGCGAACGAGCCCTCATGGACTCTGAAAGGCCCCACCTCTTAATACCATCATATTGATAGCACCTGAATTGTGGAGGCACCACCTCAAACTATAGCAACAGGTATGACTAATTACCTCTGACCAGCTTCCCTTTTCTTGTCAGTGATGCACGTGAATTACATCTTGGCTCAGCTGACATAAGAATCAAGTCTAGGCTAAGAGAGAGAAAAAAATAGAGACCGTGGTAGTCCATGGTAATGCAACCTATTTGAGTGCGCATGAAACACTGCTGGGAGCAATGTTGCAGATTATAGATTATCAGACTGCAGACTTCCCAAACACGGTCATCTAATTCTTTGCTCTTGTTTTCCTCACAGAAGGGTCCATTTGGCAGGAGAATTGTAATACATGGCCAGGCGCGGTGGCTCATGCCCGTAATCCCAGCACTTTGGGAGGCTGAGGTGGGCGGATCACAAGGTTAGGAGTTCAAGACCAACCTGGCCAACACGGTGAAACCCTGTCTCTAATAAAAATACAAAAATTAGTAGGGTATGGTGGTGGGCGCCTGTAATCCCAGCTACTCAGGAGGCTGAGGCAGGAGAATCGCTTGAAACCGGAGGCGGAGGTTGCAGTGAGCCAAGATTGCTCCACTGCACTCCAGCCTGGGCAACAAGAGCAAAACTTTGTCTCAAAAAAAAAAAAAAAAAAAGAATTGTAACACACTAGTATGTACAAGTAGAGATGAAAGGAAAGGAGCCTGGAAGAAAGTGATGGTGTTTAAATAGCTTCACAGATTGCCAGTGTCCCAAGTGACCATTAGAATGCTTGCTTCCTGCAGGTAACTCAAGCCAGCCCAGCGATGACCAAGGGGACTCAGTGGGGAAGAAAAGATAAGGGCCTTGTGGCAGCATCAAGGTAAAGTGGCATAAAGGTAAAAGAGCCAACTGAAAGAGCCTTCAAGTCCTTCGTTAGTACTGTAGGAAAATGTCCTTCTTTCTGCAAAATATGACCCAATGTTGGAGAATTTTCTTTGACATATGAATAGGGAAGAGTAAATGAAGAGAATGAATTTGCTATCTTCATTTTGGTAACATTTTAATATTCATATTTATTCTAATTGACATCTGTGTTGTAAAGTCACACAGTTTGGGAAGTATATAATGTGTTTCAGTACAAATATCCCATTTTAATACTCGCCTCACATTTTAAAGGTCTGTGTGTGTTGGGGATAGAGATTGCAATACATTGCTATAAACGTAAGTATTAATGAAGGCCAACAAGTTTGAGTTGGGATAATTCAGTGAGAAAAAACCTATAAGTAAATAAAACACACAAAAAGGTACAAAACACTCTGATGCCCATGTCTCTGCTTTCTCAGATGTAAGATGAAATCTAAAACACATACCTCGTTAAACATGAAATAGATTCTGCTGGGGATGAGGATCATTATTTAAGTGATTTTTTAATACTGTAGCTCAAATTAAATCTTTAAGGTTTTACAGAATTAGAGCTGGTGTTACATGTTCAGTGCATGTAAGGTAACTGAAAATAGTGTTATAAAATAATATCTTCTATTTGATTTTCAGTTTCTGTTGCTAATTTTAATCTAGCAAGAATGAGATGGCACCTACATATTTGGACAGCACCTACTAAAGTTAAAAACTGTCTTACCTATATATTAAATTTTAATTCTCACAACAGTCTTAATTATAGTAGTGCTATTGACTTTCTTTTTATAATTTACAAATGGCTATACCGGGACTCAGAGCTATTAAGAACTACCTCAGGGAACACAGTAGATGATGGAGCTATGTTAACATTGAAACCAAGTTCAGAGACCATTGAAACCACCATTATACATTGTCTGTTTATGATGTGCTTACTAATTTGGAGGATTTCAGCATGATAGCATATAAATTCTGGCATAAAACTGATCCTCAAGTATTTTATACTTCAAAGAGAGACTGCACTATGATTAACAGAGTGGAATAAAGACAGTAATATCAGAAATAAGAATACTTTGTAGATTCAGAAAGTGTCTTCTTTCTCATCTCCTTTTAAAAATGTAACTAACTGAATAGCTCTCCATAATTTAAAATGATACAGTGACATCTCTGTATAAAATTTATTTATACGCATCCTAAAACCTGTACAAGTACGAGAAGTTAGGTTAGGCACTTAAAAGTTATAAATAGCATCAAGAAAGACAAAACAGGGAGAGAGAGAACAGAAAGTGAGAGAGAGAGAGGATTTTAAGGTAGTAACTCATAAATTATCTAATTTTAAAATATCAGTTAAGTTATACAATAGCACATAGCTTTTTTTTTAGCTATGAAAGTGAGTTTGGTTTGGTAACCATATCGTTGGTTATTATTTCACTTATTAAAATTGCTGTAAGTAGATTAGAAATCTTGAGACGTGAGCTTGTAGTAATCTTGGTTTGCAGTGAATATTGTTTAAACTCAATGCTTTTCTTTTAAATAAAAATATTTGGTTAGTTTAAGGGTCATGATAAAATCAAGTATATCTTATTTTGCATTACTATTAATATCACCTCTTGGCTTGTATGTTGCCATAGATTCGTTAAAATGTCTTCTATTGCATACAAACCAAGAGGTGTTCAAACTTTTTACAGTGTTCGAGCTAAATGTGTCTTATGTGTATAATATTTTAAAATGTGGTTCCCTATATTCCAACAATATAAAGTAAAATTTTTAATTAAACAGTAATTTTTAAAAATAGATATTACTCTTACACTTTTAATATTTGAAGGGAAACTTGAAGCATTTTATGTATGGAAAATGAAAAGGTTATATTCAAATAAATTGGTTATTAATAACTTGATGGAATCCTAGGCTTAAAACATTTGCAAGAAATGTCAACTCGGATTTTTTTGTAATTATCTGTTCTATTTTAATGTCATAAATGAAATGGATCTTATAAACCTCTTAAAGCAATGGCATGTGATAACAATGAATGTTTTAAAAATAATATTATTTCTAAGACAAATTTGGAATGTCTGCTTTCTCTCCTTATTAAGGAGAATGTCAAAAACAATTTTGTATTTTAAATGTAGGCACTAATTTGATGCCTTATTTACAAGCATATTTACTCATGTTCTTATGGGCATGCTAATAAGGATTGTATACACATACTAAATAAATATGTATTTTCCACTATAAACTCAAAAGTGTTCTCAGTGATAAACTGGCTATGTATATCTGATCTTGTCATTTTAGTTGTCTTAGCCATAATTTTACTTTTTAACATCATCCTACTGAACTAATTAATATCTATGATCTTTTTTTTTTTTTTTTT
>NW_012102898.1:1116650-1117223 GCF_000951045.1 Mandrillus leucophaeus
AATTGAGTTTGGAGATTAAACTAATTCCTATGCAAACTTTGCCTCAGACATGAGTCTCATTCTTATGTTCCATTCTACCTGAGATTTTTGAGTATTCAGTCTGCATAATTCTTCAGATTTACTTTTGGCTCATGTACTATTGGATCTTTTAAAAAGATTTGGTTAACAGATTAGATTGTATTATAAGTTTATCACTAGATTCTCTCTCTTTCTAGAAAATAGAACCCTTTCTTATTTTTGTGAGACTTTCTAGGAGTTCAATGTTCTGTTTCAGTTAGAATTCCTCTATAAAACAAATAGCACACTTAAAATAGGTAACAGGAGGAGAGTTGGAAAGAAGATCTTTCCACAATGGTGTGGGAAGGCACGATGTAAAGTAACCACAAGAGATCATGTAGTATTCCAATGGTTTGTGTATTAGGTCATTCTTACATTGCTATCAAAAAATACCTGAGAGTGGACAATTGATAAAGAAGAGGTTCGGCCGGGCGCGGTGGCTCAAGCCTGTAATCCCAGCACTTTGGGAGGCCGAGACGGGCGGATCACGAGGTCAGGAGATCGAGACCATCCTGG
>NW_012102898.1:1121768-1123394 GCF_000951045.1 Mandrillus leucophaeus
CAACCTCCACCTCCCGGGTTCAAGTGATTCTCCTGCCTCAGCCTCCCAAGTAGCTGGGATTACAAGTGCATGCCACTACTCCTGGCCAATTTTTTGTATTTTCAGTAGAGACGGGTTTCACCATGTTGGCCAGGCTGGTTTCGAACTCCTGACCTCAAATGATCCACCTGCATCAGCCTTCCAAAGTGCTAGGATTACAGGCATGAGCCGCTGTCCCCGGCAATTACTATTTCATCATAATAACAATTTGCATTATTTATTACTTACTATAATATTAATAGTAAATGAAGAGTTTACTTGTTTAGTATTTTTCCCTCCACTTTCTCTCCTTATTCTACTGATATTATTCTATTACTATTTTGTATTAAACCAGCAATCAATATTGCATATTATGAATATGTGTATATTTTGAACAGCTGGTCCAGGAAGTTTCCTTTCTTATTTAACTCTAAATTTTTCTCCTGGAGTTTATAATATCCTCCTTTTGTAGTTATCTTATTATGTTCCTGTTTTTAAGTTCCTTTAACTACTGCAACAGATATATAAAAGACTTACTTAGATGTTTTCTAAGAATATAAAAGACCTGGATATACATTAACTCCATTTATTTTCATAAAGATTTAATTCCTGGACTTGTCCCTCCACAAGCTTGTTGTAAAATAGCCATATGAGGACTCTCATTGCTTCTATTTTCAAAGTTTTTTTTTCTTTTCCTGAGCCCTTTGTCTTTTTTTGTTGTTGTTTCTTCCAAGAGATTTTTTTTTATAGGATGAGGAAGCAAGATTTTTGAAAGTCGGTATTTCACAAAGTAACTTTTTCTAAACTCATATTGGATGGATAGTTTAGATATAGAATTCTAGATCATAAATCTCTTTTTTCTCAGATGTTTGAAGGGATTTCTTATTTTTTTCTGACTTTCTACTTTGCTATTTATAGTCTGATGCCATTCTGATTCTTGATTTGTTATAAATGATCCTTCATTTTCCCCCTGTGTAAGAAGATCATAGGACCTGTATTTTTATTGTTTAGAAATATTAATGATACTTTGAACTATCCTTTCATTTCTTGCATATGGTAAATAGTGTGAACTTTAAATCTAAAATCTTGGTTTTCAATATTGAATTTGTTCTTATATTTTTTCTTTGAAAATATTCTCTCCATTGTCTTCTCTGCTTTCCAAACGTGCAATTTCCATTATTTGGATATTGAACATTCTGGAATATACCTCATTAAAATATTTTTCGAATATTTTCTATTTTTATTTTTACTTCCTGAAACATTTTCATCTTTCATATTTTAAGAACATTTAAATACATATTTTTAAAATATCTTTCTTATTTTCCTTTATATATTTTTTCTAGTTGTTTAGTTATATTTCTCTTAACTTGCTAAGAACATTGCTTGCTTTCTCTATTAAAATTTTCTTTAATTCCTAAATTGTCTGTTACCTCCAGTCTACCAGACTCTCTTAGGCCTTTCCATTTATTTGTTTTGGTCTCTCTAATATTTAAGCCTTTCTTCAAATATCTGATATCTCTGTCTTTAACTCCTAAATTCAAGCAATAAAAAGTCAACTGACAACATTGTATGTGTGTTTGTGTGCGTGTGTGTGTGTGTGTGTGTGTG
>NW_012102898.1:1123444-1124574 GCF_000951045.1 Mandrillus leucophaeus
AAACTGGCTATGTATATCTGATCTTGTCATTTTAGTTGTCTTAGCCATAATTTTACTTTTTAACATGGCAACAGAGCGAGACTCCATATCAATGACTTTTTTTTTTTTTTTTTTTTTTTTGGAACTGGCTCACTGTAGTCTCCGCATCCCAGGTTCAAACAATTTTCCTGTCTCAGCCTCTCCAGCATCTGGGACTACAAGCATACACCACCACCCTGGGCTAATTTTTGTATTTTTTAGCAGAGTTGGGGTTTTGCCATGTTGGCCAGGCTGGTCTTCAACTCCTGGCCTCAAGTAATCCACCGCCAGGGTCTCCCAAAGTGCTGGGATTACAGGCGTGAGCCACTGTCCCTGGTCTCTACTGCCTTTCAAATCTACAAAACTATGCTGAAGACAAGATGGTAGTTATTTGTTGTCATGTGTGAAGTTTACATTGTTTGGTGATAAATATTTTATCTTAGTGAAGAGTCACATATCCTGAAGTAAGAGAAACAACAGATGAATATAAAATAAGCAAACCACAATTAAGAAAAGGATTATTTTTGAGGTTAACAGGAATCTAATTTATTATTTGACTTATTCGCTTTCCTGTCTACATAGCTTAGCATGATAGCAAGTATATAACAGGAGTTTTGTACTTGTTATTGAATAAAAAAGTTTACATTATTTAAAATATTAACTAGTGGCCTCTCTAAAATACTTTGTATTTCTAATATTTATTCTGAACAGAGCAGCATTTCTTAATTTTTAATCAAACAGATAAATGTACATAATATCAAACAATGAATGGCATTCAAAGGCTACATATAAAAGTAGCCATGTCAAAACTGACCACATTCCACTTCCCAGCTCTAGTTCTTTGGGAATCACTCTTACCTTCTTTTATTTTCTTTTGGTGTTGACTTCATTTTTCTAAATGCTTGCTTTATTATTATTTCTTTTCTTTTCTTTTCTTCTCTTTTCTTTTCTTTTCTTTTCTTTTCTTTTCTTTTCTTTTCTCTTCTCTTCTCTTCTCTTCTTTCTCTCTCTCTTTCTTTCTCTCTCTCTCTCTCCCCTCCCTCCCTTCCTTCCTTCCTTCCTTCCTTCCTTCCTTCCTTCCTTCCTTCCTTCCTTCCTTCCTCCCCTCCCTC
>NW_012102898.1:1127399-1158386 GCF_000951045.1 Mandrillus leucophaeus
AAAAAAAAAAAAAAAAAAAAGAGGTTCAATTGGCCCACGTGAGAAACAAACACACTTGTCCAGACCCAAAGAATGAACTCAGAGACCCAGAAAATAGCAAAAGTGAAACTTTTAAGGACACTCTTACAAGGTTGGGGGTCTGATAAGCAGGGACACCCAGTACAGTTTGTTTGGTTTTTTAAATTTTAGTTTGTTTGTATTATACTTTAAGTTCTGGGGTACATGTGCAGAATGTGCAGGGTTGTTACATAGGTATACATGTGCCATGGTGGTTTGCTGTACCCATCAACCTGCCATCTACATTAGGTATTTATCCTAATGCTATCTCTCCTATAGCCCCTCACACCCCAACAAGCCCTGGTGTGTGATGTTCCCTTCCCTGAGTCCATGTGTCCTCATGGCTCCACTCCCACTTATGAGTGAGAACATGTGGTGGTTGGTTTTCTGTTCTTGTGTTAGTTTGCTGAGAATGATGGTTTCTGGCATCATCCATGTCCCTGCAAAGGACATGAACTCATCCTTTTTTATGGCTGCATAGTAGTCCATGGTGTATATTGACCATATTTTCTTTATCCAGTCTATCACTGATGGGCATTTGGGTTGGTTCCAAGTCTTTGCTATTGTGAATAATGCCACAATAAACATACGTGTGCATGTGTCTTTATAGTAGGATGATTTATAATCCTTTGAGTACATACCCAGTAATTGGATTGCTTGATCCAATGGTATTTTTAGTTCTAGATACTTGAGGAATCACCACACTGTCTTCCACAATGGTTGAACTAATTTACACTACCACCAACAGCGTTCCTATTTCTTCACATCCTCTCCAGCATCAGTTTTTTCCTGACTTTTTAATGATCACCATTCTAATTGGTGTGAGATGGTATCTCATTGTGGTTTTGATTTGCATTTCTCTAATGACCAGTGATGATGAGCTTTTTTTTTATGTTTGTTGGCTGCATCAAGGTCTTTTGAGAAGTGTCTGTACATATCCTTCACCCACTTTTTGATGGGGTTGTTTTTCATTCACAATTGCTACAAAAAGAATAAAATACCTAGGAATACAACTTACAAGAAATGTAAAGGACCTCTTCAAGGAGAACTACAAACCACCGCTCAAGCAAATAAGAGAGGACACAAACAAATGGAAAAACATTCCATGCTCATGGATAGTAAGAATCAATATCATCAAAATGGCCATACTGCCCAAAGTAATTTATAGATTCAATGCTATCCTGATTAAGCTACCACTGACTTTCTTCAAATAATTGGGGGAAAAAAAAAACGACTTTAAATTTCATATGGAACCAAAAGAGAGCCCACATAGCCAAGACAATCCTAAGCGAAAAGATCAAAGCCAGAGACATCATGCTACTGGACTTCAAATATATTACAAGGCTACAACAACAAAAACAGCATGGTACTGGTACATAAACAGATGTATAGATCAATGGAACAGAACAGAAGCCTCAGAAATAATGACACATATCTACAACCATCTGATCTCTGACAAACCTGAGAAAAACAAGCGATGGGGAAAGGATTCCCTATTTAATAAATGGTGTTGGGAAAACTGGGTAGCCATATGCAGAAAGCTGAAACTGGATCCCTTCCTTACACCTTATACAAACATTAACTCAAGATGGACTAAAGACTTAAACATAAGACCTAAAATCACAAAAACCCTAGAAGAAAACCTAGGCAGTACCATTCAGGACATAGGCATGGGCAATGACTTCATGACTAAGACACCAAAAGCAATGACAACAAAAGCCAAAATAGACAAATGGGATCTGATTAAACTAAATAGCTACTGCACAGCAAAAGAAGCTATCATCAGAGTGAACAGGTAACCTACAGAATGGCAGAAAACTTTTGCAATCTGTCATCTGACAAAGGACTAATATACAGAACCTACAAAGAACCCAGTACAGTTTTTAACAAGCATTTTATCTGCTAGTGTGCAAGTCCCTCTCCAGGCTCCTCAAAGCCTGAATACTAGGGGGTCACAATCTTCCTGGACGTCACCTATTGGTTGTTGGGTAGGGGCTTTAGGTGTTCTTTTTAGCGTTATCTTGCTGCATTTTGTTGCAGCCCACAATGCATTGCAATCCTAATTAGCTCAGGGATTTTTTTTATATACTTGACTTATGACCTAAGTACCTGGGCAGGCTTACAAGAATGGATAAAACAAGCTATTTTGCAGGCTAGTAATCTTTTACCTTAGACAACATTTTTGGTTCAGGTGAGGCCAACTAAAGGTGGGGTGGGGGTTAGTGAGGCCGACAAGCAGGCATTGGCTATCCACGCAAGGGTCTGGTACATTCTATTTCTTTGCAGTTTGCTGACCTAAGCCTATTTAAGGCACTTTGTCTTGGAAATGGACCACTGTATACATTATTTCCTTCAGCCATGTTCTGCAAGCTGTACAGGAGGCATAGTGACATCTGCTTCTGAGAGGCTCTGGAAGCTTACAATCATGGTGGGAGGCCAAAAGGGAGCTTTCACATCACATGGTGAAAGCAATAGCAAGAGAGCAAGCGGGGAGGTGCCACATACTTTTAAACAACCAGATCTCTCAAGGACTTATATCACGAGGGCATCACCAAGGGGATGCTGCTAAACCGTTAATGAGAAACCACCCCCATGATCCAATCACCTCCCACCAGACCCCACCTCCAACACTGGGGGTTACATTTGAACAGAGACACACATGCAAACTATGTGAGTTGATAATATAGAAAAATATTTATAAGCATGGAACTGTTAATAGTATTAAGAATGACATTGGAAAGTTATATTTTCGAAGTATCTTTATAACTAAAAAACTATTTTTCCAGATTGTTACCTGTATGAATGTGGGGGACCAAGTCTCTATTTCATTTCGATATGGTCCATTCTAAGAATAAACAGTAAGTCCTGGAACATTTAAATGTATCATATGGTTTCCATGGAAAACAAATATTTGGAGCCTGATCTTCATGTTTCCATGTTAGAACTAAATGTATTTAAACGCACAATCTAAGGAACTACTTTGGTGACTTTTCCAAGGCCAAATACTAGTGTCACGGTATCTATTTCAGCTACATTTTTTTCAATGGCTGTTGGGATAGGCAAAATTTCAAACTGGTCCTGTGAAATTTTTATTCCTGGTGTGTATTCTCTGTATAGTATCCTCCCTTTGAGTGCAGAAAAAACCTGTGAATATAAGGGAATACCACTCCTCTACTCAAGTCACTAAACAGTTGACTTTAATTGTATCAAAATGGACATTACCCAGGTGAGTCTGACATAATCAGGTAAGTCTTTAAAGGGTATGGGCACCTCTCTGACGTCAGTTTGCGGCTGATTATGAAGACACACCTTCCAGGGATTCCACAGCTACACGCAAGGAAGTGAATCTGTCAAGAGCCACAGGAGCCTGGGAAAGAACACTGGGCCCAAAATGAAATTACACCCCAGCCTGACACATCAATTTCAACCTGATGAGGCCTTGAGGGAAAAACTAAGCTAACCCACATCTGGGCTCCTTATTATTGGAAACTATGCTAATAAACTTGTATTATTTCAAACTTTTAAGTCTCTAGCAGTTTGTTGAGTAGCCAAAGAAAACTGATGCACTAAGCACAAAACACAAAGCTGAAGGCATCGTCACATTACATGACTTCAAACTATACTACAAGACTACAGTAAAACTCTGGAAGACTACCTGGGAAATACTATTCTGGCCATAGGACCTGGCAAAGATTTCATGATGAAGATGCCAAAAGCCACTACAACAAAAACAGGAATTGAAAAATGGGACCCAATTAAACGTAAGAGATTCCATACACCAAAAGAAACTGTTGACTGAGTAAACAGAAAACCTACGGAGTGGGAAAAATATTTGCAAACTATGCATCTGACAAAGGTGTAATATCTAGCATCTGTAAAGAACTTAAACAAATTTACAAGAAAATACCAAACAACCCCATTAAAAACTGGGCAAAGGACATGAAGAGACATTTTTGAAAGAAAACATACATGCAGCTAACAAGCATATGAAAAAATGCTCAATATGCTAATCATTAGAGAAATGCAATCCACATTGCAATGAGATACTATCTCACACCATTCAGAATGGTCACTATTAAAATGTCAAAAAAAATAACGGATTCTGTATTGTGGAGAAAAAAGAATGCTTATACACTGCGGATGGGAATGTAAATCAGTTCAGCCACTGTGGAAAGCAGTTTGGTGATTTTTCAAAGAACTTAAAACAGAATTACCATTCATCTCAACAATCCCATTATTAAGTATATACCCAAAGGAAAATAAACTATTCTACCATAAAGACACATGCATGTGTACATTCATCACAGCACTCATCACAATAGCGAAGACGTGGAATCAATCTTGATGCCCATCAACAGTAGACTGAATAAAAAAATGTGTTACCTATACATAATAGAATACTATGCAGCTATAAAAAAGAATTAGATCATGTTCTTTGTGGCAACATGGATAGAGCTGGAAGCCATTATCTTAAGCAAACTAAAACAGGAACAGAAAACCGAATACTGCATATTCTCACTCATGAGTGGGAGTTAAACTCTGAATACATGTGGACACAAAGAGAAGGGAACAATAGTCCCTGGAGTCTACTTAAGGGTGGAAGCTGGGAGAAGGGTGAAGATAGAGTAACTACCTATCAGGTGTGGTGCTTATTACCTGGGTGACAAAATGATATGTACACCAAACCCCCACGCACTCAAATTACATATATTAAAAAACCTGCACGTATACCCCTGAATGTAAAATGAAAGTTTAAAAAAGAAAATGATGCGCAAGTCTAGATAGCTCTCATTCTATTGATAATTCAGTGTTTCCTATATGTCATTTTTTGTAAATATTCAATTCTTCTGACATAAATCTAGATAGATTTGTATACAATAATGTACAATAATTTTCTATAACTAATCAGTTTCTATTTATCCAGATTGCAAGTAACACCTCTGAGCACAAAATGTCAAGTAACGTGTTTTTTTTTTTAAGTTTATCTTATTTTTAATTGGTACATAATATCTGTACACAGCTATGGGGTACAATGTGCCGTTTTGATACATGTATACATTGTATAATCATCAAATCATGGTGGTTAGCAAATCCATCAGCTCAACCATTTAACATTTCTTTGTGGTGAGAACATTCAAAGTCCTTTTTTCTAGCTATTCTGAAATATGCAGTACACTATTATTAACTAAGAAGTCACCCTAATGTTCAAGGGAACACTAGAGCTTGTTCTTCCTATCTAACTGTAACTCTGTAACCATTGACCAACCTCTTCCTGTCCTCCTTTTTCCTTCTCCTTCCAGCCTCTGCTAAGCACCATTCTACTCTATAATTCTATAAATCAGTTTTTAAGATTTTACAT
Source organism: Mandrillus leucophaeus (assembly GCF_000951045.1). Lineage (NCBI taxonomy): Eukaryota > Metazoa > Chordata > Mammalia > Primates > Cercopithecidae > Mandrillus > Mandrillus leucophaeus. Next base: position 1,132,816 of record NW_012102898.1, read on the forward strand.
TTGAGGGAGATCATGAGGTATTTGTCTGTGTCTGGCTTGTTTCACTTAACATCATGTCCTCTAGATTCATCCATTGTGTCACAAATGACAGGATTTCATTCTTTTTAATGGAGAAATAGCATTCAGTTGTATATATATACCACATTTTCTTTATATACTTGTTGCTGGATACTTAGGTTGATGTCATATCTTGGTTTGAGGGAATCATGCTGTAATAAACATGGGAGTGTAGATATCTCTTCAGCACACTGATTTCATTTTCTTTGAATATACCCAGTAGTAGGATTGCCGGATTATATAGTGGTTCTATTTTTAACTTTTTGAGGAAACTCCACACAGTAGCTGTACTACTTGACATTCTGCTAACAATGTGTAAGGGCTCTCCACACGATTGCAACGCTTGTTATCTTTTGTCATTTTAATAGCCATTCTGACTGGAATAAAATGACATCTTATTGTGGTTTCGATTTGCATTTCCCTGATGATTAGTGATGTTCAGCATCTATTCATAAACCTATTGGCCAATGTCAAGAAGACTTTCCCATATGTTTTCTCCTAGTAGTTTCGCAGTTTCATATCTTACATTTAAGTCTTTATTCCATTTTAGTCAATTTTTGCATAACTTACTGATTTTAGAAGTGCTCTGTATGGCACTATTGCCTAAGTTATGGAAGCCCAAACAGTCAGCCAGCTTCCTACCTGTAACATTAGAGCATTCGCTTTCCATATAAAAGTGCAAGATGACAAATATAGACCTAGAAAACCAATCTGTATTTTATTCCCCTGAAAGGTATGCTCTGTGGCATGCTTTTATTTGTACATACCTACACATTAGTATGCATTCTCTGAATATAGTAATGTATAAAATAAGTTTACATAAGCACAGTGTTTTGAGGCTTTATTCTCTGGCTTGACTTCTAACTAAACACCCCCCACCATGAAAACTATTAAAGTATGATGAAAAGCTAATGTTCAACTGAAGTAAAGATAACTAAAAGTATACCATTTTATAGCCTTATTGATGTCAATGAAAGACTGAAAATGTTCTCTGCCAAGTGTGAATTTTAAAACACATTCGCATGTACCTATAAATCAAGTTACTATGGTTTTTCCAAAAAAAAGAAAAAAACCTGAATTTTAATTTCCATGAATATGACAGAATTGATGGGGGGAAAAATATTTCACCAAAGTGAGAAAAATGCTTAAGGCAAATAATGAAGGAGGAAAAAACAAGGGTAAGCAAAATGTTAGGATAATTTTAAAAATGGATCCATACACACAGTTTTATAAAATATCACTACAACTTAAAAGGAAAACATTCAATGATTGTGGTTTTCTTGTTGTTATCGTTCTGTACTGACTGCATCCTGACACTGCTTGTGCTTTTCAAGTTAACCTGAACAAAGTGTCTGAAGCATATTTACTGTTAAATAGTGAGATGTAATGAAGTGCCTTATATAGATTTTTAATTTCAATTTGTAACAAAGTTTAAAGATACAGAAAATTTGAAAGAATTATACAATATATTCTGGTACCTTCTCTCTCTTTTTCTCTCTTTTTCTTTGCATGTTTAAAAATTAAAGTTGCAGTCATCAAGACTCCTTGTCCCCAAATACTTCAGCATACATCTCCTAAGAACAGTGGTAATATACCATTACTATATCCAAAATATTTATTACTGATATAGTATTATAATATTACTTAATGTATAAGTACATAATCAAGTTTTCCCAATTGTACCCAAAATGTCCTTCATAGCTTTTTTTCAAATCTAGAGATGAATTAAAAATCATATGGTACTGAGGTTTTATGCTTCTTTAGTCTTCTTAATCAGAGCATCCTGTCTGTGTTTATGTTTTAGATTATTGACATATTTGAGTAATCTGGGTGAAACATTTACTAGTATTTTCCACTATTAGTATTGTCTAATAATTGTTTTGATTCAACTCAATGTTTCGTTTTGCTTTCGCAAGAATGCTGTAGAATTTGTGTTTTTAATATCCATTCCGTGCCTAAATAGGTAAATATTGTCATTTTCCTGAAATGAATTACTTGATTCAGGTGGTTTCTATGAAAACACTCCTTTACCAAGGTACGCCTTTCCCTTGATTAAAAAGAAGCCTTAGTTACTGCTTGGGTGATGCAAGCCTCAACAACATGTAATTTATCCAGGTAACAAACCTGCACACGTATACCTTGAAACTAAAATAAAGGTGGAAAAAACAAATAAATAAAATAAATGCTCTTCAGCTGTTCAGGGAGGATTAAAAAGCACTGGCCTAAAATGAAAATATAGGTGTGTTAGGGGGGACAGGTAATTGTTGGTATGAATCTCTGGACCTCTAGACCTCCTTTCCCCACCAACTTTCCTTCCCCACAATTATTTTTGCATGGACTGAGGATCCTTGTCAAAGTTGATTATTTCACTGAGAATTTAAAATGGTTATTTTCTGTTTTATAATATTTTTCACATTTATTGGGAAGTTCAGTTAAATGATCCTTACATTAATTCTCTCTCTCTTTTAAAAATCCATTAATGTAATTCACCCTATTAATTGATATAAAAAGAGATAATATGATCACCCCTATAGCTGCTAAAAAGACCTTCGTTTAACAAAATTTAATACCCATTACCTAATAAGATAAAAATTAATGAATACTTTCTTAATATGATAATATATATTAAATTAGAAAGAACTTAGAATATTAGACTTAAAAGATACGGTTTCAGTGTCAGAAGGCTCTGAATCGGCTCCAGGTCCAAAATTTACTCTCTCTGTGACTTTGGGAAATAAAATAAACTTCTGCACCTCGATTACTTCATCCATGAGTTGAGTTAATGCAGTTTGTCCCATTGCATGGCGCATAGGTAATATTCCAGAAATACTAACCAACATAGTTCCTGTAGGTATAATTATTATTTTTATTTTTGTCTTCAGTAATTACTTAAAAGAAAGCATAATAATACAGTGCTCAATCAAAATAATAATCTTCATTTTCACATAAGAATATTGGAGACAAAGATAATTATACTTTTTGAAATATAACAGTGAACAATGCATTGGGAGATTTTAAACCCCATCTCAAACCCTCCTTGAGCAGGGAATACCTGGCTTTCCTTTGAAAAATAGGAATTGAGAAAGGAAGAGGAATAGGAATTGGCTGAAATCTGAACCCTGGACACAGACTGGAGTTGCTGCAGCTGGGTTTCCATCTATACTGCCAGGGTATGGCTTAAGACTTGATTATACACCTCCTGCTTCACTAAGATGGTAAATAGGGAAAAGCAGTGCAAAGATGGTAATGGAGGAGAAATGGACATTCTGGTGCCCTGTGGAATTCACACATAATGATGGAGGGAAATGTTCTAGGAGCCATTAGAATCTTCTCTTTTGTGGCCAGGAGTGACTTTATGAGAAGATTGCTGTTGGGACTGGGGACATTTTTATCTTTTTCTTTCTGGTCATCTATGCAGAAAAGGGGTCTCTTTTCTTCCATAGGTGCTTTATGCTACAATATGAAAGTAACATAACTTTATTTTAAAGTGAAAAATTTAAATAGTTAATAGTAAAAGACAAACATAAAGAAATGTTGTTTAAATAGTATAGTGAGAGCTATACACTTATTACTTACATTAAAGTAATGCTATCACTTTGTAGTTTTTAGAGGTAGATTTAAAATTAACATGCTACATTTAGTTGTTTTATCACTTTTTCCAAATTTTTTTTATTTGCAAGTAATGTGAAAATAATAAAATATAGATTTAAGTGTCTAGTTTGATGGGTTTTGGCAAATGCATATCCTCACGTAATCTAAGTCCTAAAAATAAAGGATATTTAAATTACCCCAGCCAGGTCCTTGGTTTCCACCACTATAGCTGAACTTTATTAAACTTTATACAGAGAACTCACTACATGCATTTATTAAATGACCAGTTTGTTTCAAATTTTATTCACACATTAATTTCATCTGAGACTAGAAGACAGTTTAATTTTTTTCTTCAAAAAATTTAACCTATTTTTTTCTATCATACCAGCTAGGAACTTGTATAATATTTATACAAGTTGAGTGGTTGTGCTTATCTTAATAATGATATCACAGAGAAAGCATCCAGTATTCACTATTGAATAGTAGTTGTTTAATTTTGGTAGATACTCTTATAAACACAATAGCTTTTACTTATGTTTTACTGACATTCATTATCCATAGCTAGTTCTTGTATTTGATAACATATTCAATTACTTTATCAAAATTAAAAACTTTATCCCACAAGATGATAATGGTCATTTTTTCCATTTTCTTGTTAATGTGACTAGTTGTAGAGATATTCAATAGAAAATTTTGCCTTATAAAATAAATCACATTAATTATTTGATATGTAACCAGATCTTATTTGCTATTTTGTGTAGAATGTTTATGTCTATTTTCATGATAGTGATTGGCCTGTACTTGTCTTTCTTGTACTATCCTTTGTAGATGTTGGTATCAAGCTTATCTTTACCTCCTACAATGAATAAAAAAGTGTGCCCTCTTTCTCTACATTATGAAAGGATCTGTAAGATTCATAACTTCATTCCTAAATATTTTGAAAAATTGCCGGTTGGCCCATTTCTTTCTGGAATTTTCTTTGTGGGATGATCTGAATTTTTTAAAAATTCTATTAGATAAAAACCATTCAGATAGTCTTATGTCAGGATTGATAAATTATGTTTCAACAAGTGTTCCATTCATGTAGGTTTTAAAAATAACTGACATAAAGTTGTACATATATATTGTTACTATTTAATTAATTCTATTATTAGTTGCAGGATCTATAACAAAGCCCCCTTTTAATTCATAAAATTATTTCTTCTTTGTCAACTGTTCAACAAAATTCTAAAAACTAAAAAAGGGAATGATGGCATAGAGCTACTAAGTCAGGCCAGAAATCCTGCCGATGAACTTTATTTCATGGTAGGGCCCAGGGAACATTCTGTTTACCAGAAGGTGTGTGATGAGCTGGTGAGAAGGGTAGCAGCATCTTTAATTCTCTAATCCCAGGATTATGGTAGGAAATCACATCAGTATTAAAGATTTAAAAGGTCCAATAGTGGTTCATGACCCCACTTAATTTATTAGTCAAATTTCTAAAAAACAGCAGGATTAACAGTAGACTATTAAAAATTACTAATAAGTGGCCCTACTGTAATTATGATGCAGATATTGTATTTTTGCTAGACCAGGTTAATATGACTTTGTATAATCTTTCTTCACAAAGTCCTAACATTTCAGCAACATTAACATATTTATGAAGCATTGTCTCCTGACAGTAGTATCCCAGTACAAGACAGAGGATTCAAAATCTAAGTAGTTGAGGGTTTTTATAGAGTCATTCACTAAATTATTAATTAAGATGTATATCTATATCTACATATATATGGTTTCCATACTCTTGTATATATGGAAAATTTTACTATTAAAGCATTAAAATATTCAAAAAATAAATAAAATATCAAGTCCATTGTCTAATAACTGGTAAGCAATAAATGTTTCTTTAGTGTTTACTATTTTTATCTCCTCTTTAATAAATGTATTTACATATAGATAAATACAGTAAATGCTTATATGTTATATATATGTGTGTGTGCAACTGACTAAACTGTCATTAAAATGAAATTTTTAGAAATAACTTATTTGAACTTTTTGAAGAATTACTTTTTTGTAGCCAATACTATCTAGTTCTAAACAGAAAAATAATTACTATGATACATACAATCTAAATTTTCTTAGAGATCATATTTTACATATGTAACCCCTGTTTTAATCCTTTCATAAGACGTATCATGAGTTATCATCATAATTAAGCAAGATACAAAGATTATAATTAACTTTGTGGCACCCTTGTGCAATATAGAGAAAATGAGGTAATTTTTAAATAGGTGAGTTATAAATGGATAGGGAATTGTGAAATGTTTATTACTGAAAGTACATTATTCACATCCACAAATAATGTTTCTGTGGGATGTTATACAAGAATGGAAAATGACTTTGTTATGAGGTGTCACATACCTCAATGGCCTTTTTTAGAATAGGATTTTGTCTGTGATTTAATGAAAGGTCACTTGTGACCTGAGTGTGCAATCTCAGCTCTTCACATGATGAACCTCTTTCTGAAGCTACGTCTGTTCAGTTGATGATAGAACAATTCTTATGGAAGTCCAAAAATAACACTCAGCTGAATGCACATGGCCTGGATGAACTATATGGGATATAACTGGCAGAGATTCAGAAGAATCAATTGCTCTGATTTAACCACTTAGTAAATGGACCGAAGCTGATGGTCTAAATTGAAAGTAATAGTTGGAGTGTTCTATGATGACTCTGCTTCAGAGCATGTAAGACAACTTCACTGAACACTTTGAGCACCAGATGATTACATCTCAAAATTCAGTTAATATCTTCCTGAGCAATCTATGCAATTTCTATATCACATTTCCCCACCCAAATGCATTTTCCCACTTTGTATAGCTAATTGAACCATTGTTACTAGTGCTTTGTCAAAAACACCATCATGATGAGAAAAAAGGCTTCTAGCAAAAACAATTACTACACTAATTATAGCCTAGCATAATAATAACCTCTTCTGTTTTACATCTCCATGCTCAGACTCCAAATTGTCATATATGTTTATCATTCTGATGTTAGCTGATCTATACCAACAGATGAGAAAGTAGCAAGGACACTTTCTAGTATACTTTCATTTTTATTCATACTTAGTGATATATTTAAGGTAAATATGAATTTTTAGTTAGGTAATTTGATACGTAGAAGTTAAATGACATGTGATTTATCTTTATTAACCATTTCTTTTTGAATTTGCATGTAAAAATAATTTTATGAACTTGTTCACATACTTTTCTTATATCAATCATGTTGAGATTATTTTTACTATAATATATGTCAATATGCACCTCCTCAAATATAAAAGAAAGTTATATTGTTTCACTTTAGTGTTTGGAAAAGAAGATGTATTTTTCGAACATTTTACAGACAAACCTCAAAGATATTGCAAGTTTGGTTCCAGAAAACCACAGTAAGCAAATATTGCAATAAAGCAAGTAACATGAATTTTTTTCATTTCCAAGTTTATATAAAAGCCGTGTTTATGCTCTCCTATTATCCATATAGTGTTGTCAGGAAACAGAAAATCTGAAAGCAAAATGTTTAAAATGACCTGAGATGGTTGCAGTTTGGACATATGGGTAATATAAACGAGGCCTGTGAACTAAAGCTGAACTCTCACCTGTATTACTGGAATCTGTCAAATATTTCACTGGCATGTACTGATTACAACCTTGCCTATCAGACAAAGCACAGTCAGGATAGAATCAATCATCCTTCTCCAGACCCTAAGACACCTGCATGCTTGTTTACCCTGTATACATTCACCACGTATTTGCTTATCTTATGTACTTGCCTCACTGAGCACCAATCAAAACTGTAAGAATATCACCTTTGTTTCACTACCTGCTTCTCCCATCTTCTATGTAATATAACCTATAAATACTGTGTCTTGTGTAGTCCACTGTGGGCACTCTCTTGGTTTGCACTGGGTCTATGTTCTCAAGACTATTAGTCCCCAAACTTCACTCAGAATAAAATTAACCTTAAATTTTCTTTAAGTTAGTTATCCTTACCATCAACAGTGTGCAATAACATTATGTCTAAAAAGGCAATGTACATATCTTAATTTAAAATAACTCTCACCTGAGCCTTCAGCAAGTCATACATTTTTTGCTGGAGGAAACTCTTGACTTCATACTGATGTCTGCTGACTGATGAGGGTAGTGGTTATTGAAGGCTGAGATGGCAGTGGCAATTTCTTAAAACAAGATGATGAGGTTTGCCTCTTTGACTCTTCCTTTCGAGAAAAATTTCTCTGTTGCATTCAGTGCTGTTTGATAGCACTTTCTTTTGAAATTGTAGTCAATCCTCTCAAACCATGCTGCTGCTTAATCAACTAATATATATTATTCTAAATCCTTTGTTGTCATTACAAGAACGTACACAGTATCTTCACCAGGAGTAAGTTCCAACTCAATACATTGCTTCATACATTGCTTTTTTTTTTTTTTTTTTTTTTGCTCATGTGTAAGGCAACTTCTCACTCTAATAAGTTTTATCATGAGACTGCAACAATTTAGTTTCATCTTCAGGCTCCACTTCTACTTCTCTTGCTATTTCCATAATATCTGCAGTTAGTTCCTCTACTGAAGTTTTGAATTCCTCAAAATTATCCATGGGGTTTGAAATCAACTTCTTATAAACTCCTATTAATGTTGACATTTTAGCCCTCTCCCATAAATCATGAATATTCTGAATGGGATCTAGAATGATGACTCTATTACAGAGATGTTTTCCATTTACCCAGATACACCAGAAGAATCATTGTCTGTGGAAACTATAGCCTTACAAAATGTATTTTGGAAAATCATAAGACTTGGAAGTCAAAATTAATCCTTGATCTAGGGACTGCAGAATGGATATTGTTTTAGCAGGCATTAAAACATTAATCATGTACATTTCCATCAGAGCTCTTGGGTGACAGGTGCATTGTTTTAATGAGCAGTAATATTTTGCAAAGAATATTTTGTTCTGAGCAGTGTCTCAATAGTGGGCACAAAATACTCAGTAACTCAGGCTGTAAACAGATATCGTCCAGGATTTGTTGTTTTATTTATAGAGCATAGGCAAAGTAGATTTAGCATAATTCTTAAGGGCCCTAGGATTCTTGGAATGGGAAATGAGCATTGGCTTCAACTTAAAATCACCAACCAGCTGCATTAGTCTTTAACAATAGGGTCAGACTGTCTTTGAAGCTTTGAAGCCAGGCATGACTTTTCCTCTCTAAGTATGTGATATGGTCTGGCTGTGTGTCCTCACCCAAACCTCATCTTAAATTTTAATCTGAATTGTAATCCCCACGTGTTGAACGAAGGACTTCGTAGGAGGTGATTAGATCATGGGCCTGATTCCCCATGCTGTTCTTATGATAGTGAGTGAGTTCTCACAAGAGTTCATGGTCTTATAAGGGGCTTTTTCCCCCTTCACTCTGCTCTTCTTCTTCTTGCCGCCTTGTTAAAAAGTGCCTTGCTTCCCCTTTCTCTTCTGCCATGATTGTAAGTTTCCTGAGGCTTCCCGAGCTATGCACAACTGTGAATCAATTAAAACTCTTTCCTTCATGAATTACCCAGCCTTGGGTATTTCTTCACAGCAGCATGAGAATGGACTAATACAGTATGAATATCCAAATGGCATCTTCTTCCGGTATAAATCTGTTTCATCTACACTGAAAATCCAGTGTTTATTGTAGCTGCCTTCATACATTAGCTGGATTTCCTATATAGCTTCCTACAGCTGCTACATCAACCCTTACTGCTTCAGGTTACATTTTTATGTCATTAAGATGGCTTCTTTCCTTAAACCTTGTGAACCAACCTCTGCTGGTTTCAAATTTTTTTTTCTGCAGCTTCCTCACCTCCATCAGCCTTCAAAGAATTGAGAAAATTTAGGGCTTTGTTCTATATTAGGTTTTGGCTTCAGGAAATGTTGTAGCTCGTTTGATATTCTGCTCAGAACACACACACACACAAATCTATATCAGCAATAAGACTGATTTAATTTATTACCATTTGTATTTCCATTGGAGTAACAATTTTAATTTCCTCCAAGAACTTTTCCTTTGTATTTACAACTTGGCTCACTTATGTGAAAGGCCTAGCTTTCATACTCTCCTGGCTTTCAATATACCTTGGTCTTCAATCATATCTAGTTTTTGATTTGATTTGTGAGATATGTGACTCTTCTTTTCACTTGAACATTTAGAGAATTATTAATTGTTATTGTTGTATCTCAGGGAATAAGGAGGCCTAAGGAGAGAGAGAGCGAGCCAGAAGAATGGCCAATGGGTAGAGCAGTCAGAACACACACAATATTTATTAAGTTCGTCATTTTATATGGCTGTGGTTTGTGGCACCCTAAAAACAAAAACAATTGCAATAGTAACACCAAAGATCGCTAATCCAAATAATCATAACATATATAATAATAATTTAAATGTTAGAAGTGTTGTGAGAATTAGAAAAATATGCCACAAATAGATACAGTGAGTTCATGCTGTTGGAAAAATGGTGCTGATACCTTGGTGGAACCAGGATTGCTACAAATCTTCAGTTTGTAAGAAATGTACTATCTGCAAAGTGCAATAAAGCAAAGCACAATGAAATGAGATACGCCTGTATATATAAGTAATTATTAAGTTTATTAAGTGCATCAAATTTCATAACAGTGCTTTAGAATCAAGAGAACATGATATGCTTATCTGAGTGCAAAAAATTTCCATGTGACAGGCATCGTATTTTTTCTGGGTCTTTGCTGTATATCTGTTCAATATGTAGCAGATACCCAATAGGTATTTGTTAAATGCTAAATAGATAAAGAAAGAAGGAGAAAATAATAACTGTGATATTTCAGAGTCAGTAAATGTAGTAGTTGGAAGTTCCAGAGGGCAGAACTAGCCTGATTTATTTATTCGGTGTGGTCTTTGATTACCTAATAGGTAGCTGACTCTGCTTAGAAGTGAGGCTGCAAAGATGAATATAACAAGTCCCTGAACTAAGGTATCTTCAAATAAATGGTCAGGATAAGCATCCATAAAGAATGATTTTGGTGTAACACGTTAATTTATGAAAAGGTAAAGATAAAAATAAATAATAGGTTGTGGAAGAGCGTTTGGAGAGTGTTAGCTAGAATAGTAAGAGAGGGTGAATCTTTTAGATCAAGGATATGACATATGTAAAATCACTGAAAAGTGAAAAAGCATAGCCAAAATGAGTCACAATAATTATCTTGGAATGTCTGAAACACATAGATGGAATTGACTAACCAAAAGTGATAAGAGGGAAATTATAAAACACATATGTGCAAACAAGGGACACAAAATGTATTCTCACTCCTTTTTGATATCCTTTTTAGTTAATTTAGATATGTAGTTGATGACTAGTTGGTAAATTTTAGGACAATAAAATAATGTTCTAGGAAATGAATTTGACCAAAGATAGAATGGACAACTACCAAGGGAGGTTAAAACTTTCCACCAGCTTACAATATTTCATCTATAGTCAACAAACACTCCTACAAGTATAGCATGTTTGAATAAGATAATACCTAAATTCCCTTTCACTTTAATATCTTAAATTTTTATCATCCCTCAAGTTTCTAAGATATATTTTGAAAGTGTTTGCAACAATGTCTTATGCTAAATTTTCTAGTGAAAATTCATAACCATATGAGTAGGCACTATTATATGAAATAAAGAAAATTACAATATTTATGAACTTTCTAAGGTGTGCAATGTTGTAAAAAACTTCCTTTTTTTTTTAGTTAAAATATTATCTTACAGCATTTTACATTTAACAAAAGGTTCTGAAATAATGGGAAAAGCACACAAGGTTACAAGCATGGATCTGTCTTCTTCTCGATGGAAATGAACCTTTAGTTATTTCATAAAGACTTTTTTCCCTTTAAGAAGTTTGCTTTTGGCTATGATGAAAGGTGGATTGCAAACTGTGAGAGATATTTTTTCATTTCTTCTAATCTCTAAAGATAGTAGTTCTGTGTAGAATTGTATAGATGTATCAAAGTTATTAAATAGCTTGGCTGAGTTATCCCTTTATTTTTATAAATATATGTGAGAAGTTTTTTGTTTGTTTTAAATTTTGGTAAAATACATATAACATAAAATTTACCATTTGAACAATTTTTAGGTATACAGTCAAGTAGTATTAAATACATTCACACTGTTGTACAACCATCAACTTCATCTTCCTAACTCTTTTCATCTTGAAAGATTGAAGCTCTATACTCATTAAGTAATAACTCTCAAATCCTCCCTTCCCTCAGCACCTGGTCACCATTTTACTTTATGTGTCTATGAATTGGACAACTCTAGGTGCCCCCATAAGTGGAATTATACAATATGTGTCTTTTTGTGACTATCTTAGTTTACTTGGCATAATGCACATAAAGTTCATCTATGTCGTAGCATGTATCAGAATTTCCTCGCTTTTTGGGAAAAAAAGATTCTATTGTATGTTTATAACACATTTTGTTTTCCATTTGTCCATGGATGGACACATGGCTCCTTCCACCATCTTGCATTATGAAAAATGCTGCTATGAACGTGGGTGTATAATGTTGTATTCTCAAACATGGAAGTTACTAGCTGAGTAATTTTGATATGATTTTTAAAGCTCTTTAGAATAGAATTTGCTTGTCGTTGGTTTGTTTTGTCCCATTTTTACCTAAAATAAGAACTTCTGGGAGATTCAATAAGTTTTCAGGTCAAAAGGAAATAAATATGACCTAATATAGTACTTACCTCACATATGCTTTGCTTATAAAACTAATAACTCTGTAATCTTTACTCCATCCTTCCTAAAAAATGCTTATTATTGCTGTGATTAAAAAATTGCAAAACTGAATACTTAACTAAGGGAAGCAAAAATATTGCAATCTTTTCCATAAGGATTATAGATTAAATTTTAAAGATACAGCAGTGACCTCTATTGTAGATGCACCAATTATCTTCAGTTAAACAAAGATAAAGATAAAATTGGTCAAATCTAATTCTGTCAATGTTAGCAAAATATATTTTCTATCACTTTAAATATTTAGCATAAAAGACATACTGGAGTATATTAGATGGAAACTATCCGATATGGTCAGTTAATTCCGTATAATAAAATTATGCAACCACAAAAATAACATATTTCACTGTCTCAAAATTGAAATAGTTTCCAAGTACTTATTTCAGAATTAAAACAATATGATTTATTATTGGTAGTAACTTTAAGAAAAGACAAAAAAATCATGTTTTAAGCATTTCAAGATCAATAGAGTTAGGTTTATACTTATAAGGTAAACAAACTATTAAATCACACTGTTTATTAAAATGAAATGATATAATCTGCATGACTTATTAAAATGATTAATGTGGCCTATGGATGAAAACTTCAACTGAGATATGATTTAAATCATATAATAACTATCACATAAGTACACTGCTAAAACAAATATTACTATGAAACATAACAAATTAAAATCTTGAAGGAGAAACACATGTAAGTATAGAATATTATAAACATTTCAGAATGTTATTAATTTTGGAAGTAAACACATAGAGTGCTAGAGCAGAAGTTATATAACTGCTAATAAAGATTTCAAATAGCATTCATTGCAAAGCATCAGCGTTATTTAAATGGAACAAATTTCAGTTGTCAAAGATCTCTAGACAAAGGTCACCAAGAACACAGCTATAGTTGAACAAGTCGAATTTATGACTCTTTGCATGAAAGGAAAACACACAGCAAAGAAAGCCATAGTGCCTCTCTCAGTAAGAGAAAGACCTGTTACAGGATTTGAGCTTTGGTCAGGTAATTCAGGGGAGGGTCCAAGGATTCAGGCTTTGATCATGATTGGATGCTGTCAGGAAGACAGACAAGTTTATAATTGGGAACCTCCACAAATCCTATCTACAGGAAGGACAGACTAGGTAAAGAAGCAGCCATAATTCATTTTAGCAGAGAGAGGAGGATGTTTGGGTACTTCATGGGGTACATGGTGACCTTGTTTTGTCTCACTTTATCATCCCTTCAAAGTGACTTGACGTTGTTATGCTCTGTGAGATTGTTTATGTTCACCAGGAGAACAGTGGTCTCTAGCTGTGAGCATCAAGCCAGCTTGTAATAACACATAACCCTACCTGTGAGCTTTAGACTAGTTCAGAATGTTAGGTGTCCTTTTCTTTCCCATGGTTTAGTGCAGCAGCTAGCTACCAACTATATATTCAAAACACAGAGGTCCATAAAATAATATAATAATTCTGAAAGTGATGTGAACTCTGCTTGATAATGCATTCATAGTTGTATGACTACATTAAGCCTTAAAAGAGTTTAAGTGAATTGCTAACAGATTACCACTGAGTTTTGATACAATCAGGAAGCAAATTCATTTCTTTTGATCTGAGTATTGGACATTGTCTTCTATACCAGGTTATTCTCCCAGATGACATGGCATAAGCATTTCGATAATGCAGTCACTATGTTCTAGAATAGACAGTCATCAAGTGGTTAATAAATGTTGTTTCTTTTACAGAGGTGGCTAATGAAGGGTAAACACATATAATTGGAAATTGAGGAGCTAGCATACCATGATCTCCACAATTAATTCAAGCAGATAATCTCTGCTTATATCAACTTGATATATTGCATTTTATGTATGTATATATGATGCAATATATTACATTATAATCATACATATAAAATTCTACTCAGTGATTAATAAAAAATGTTTATTTAATTGTTAAAAATGATTATAAACACTGATGTATGCAATAAATGTTGTACAAGTGGGTGGTACTAAATAATTATATGATAACAAAGAAAATTTGATTAACAGAAATAAGTGTTCAGAACCATATAATATTCTTTTTAAATTTTTTTTTTTTTTAACTTTTATTGTAAGTTCAGGGGTACAAGTGCAGGTTTGTTACATACGTAAACTTCTGTCATGGAGGTTGTTGTGCAGATTATTTTATCACCCAGGTATTAAGCCTAGTACCATTAATTATTTTTTCCTGATCCTCTCTTTCCTCCCACCTTCCATCCTCTGCATGTGTTGTTCCCTTCTATGTGTCTATGTGTTCTCATCATTTAGCACCCACTTATAAATGAGAACATGTGGTATTTGGTTTTCTGTTCTTGTGTTAGTTTGTTAAGGATAATGGTCTTCTCAGAAATCTATAAGGATTTTTATTAAAATGCAAGTGATATGTAAGTGAACTATGGTAGGAAGCCAATTGGCACATTTTACCATTTCATCTCACTAATTTGTTACACTAAAGACCTTTGAAAAATACTACATAAAATTTCTCTATTTTTAAATAAATTGTGGATTTAAATTCAGGATTAACTTGGTTTCAAAACTTGCTTCACTTGTCTATCACAAAGGAGGTAAAAGTATATTGCTAATTTGCTCTACTCTTATAACAGTTTATGACAGCTTGTTTTTTTAAAAGACTATGCATTCATTGAGCAACTGGAGATTTAATATATGCAATCAGCATTCAGCAAAGGAAGGAGACATTTTGGTATTTTTTTAAAAAAAGCTATTTGTATATTAAGTACAGTAAGTCCTTGCTTAACGTTGTTGGTAAGTGCTTGGAATCTGTGACTTTAAGCAACATGACATATGGAAAGTCTTTGAGTAACATCATTTTGTTCAACATTGTTTGGTTATAACATTGATAAGGAAAAAATGGGTTTTGTTATATGTCATTTTGAATACATATTCCTAATTTCAGTGTATTTTCCTATAAAAAACTATTACATTTAGCAATTAATTAGCCCATCCTCTTTGCAAAATAAAATATTTACCAATCGTGAAGGGAAGAAAGGACAGTGATTTGTGGAGAGACAAGGAAGGTTGAAATATATGCCGAATAAAAGAAAGGTTTAACTGTATGGCACTGGAAACAAACAATTTGATTGTGAAGGACATATTTTCTCTCCAGGCTTATATAATATGAGAAATTAATCAGAAATCAATGAATTCAACCAGTTAGGAAAATTGGTAGAATGGTATGAAGTATAAATGAAGAAAATTCATTTTAAAATATAGAAAATTTGGAACCATGGTGTATGTCCCACTTAACAACCAACATAATAAAAATCTGATTGTGCAAAAGGTGATTATTAAATTTACTAATAGAGTTTGATGAGGATGGATATTGAATGCTAGGAGATGGGTAATAGAGAGTTTCAATAAGGCATTTTCTAATAATTTCATGAACTTCCTTTCAATAGCTACCTGCTACTTCCAGTTTATTGGTGGATCTCCTGTCATTGGACTTCATTAAAATAAAAACAAATCTGTGGCATTTATGTCAAGTCAAAAGAATCTATGCATAGTTGTTGTGGCAGAAGCACATAGGAATAAAGGAGTCCCTTTACTACTTTCTAAGGAAGAATTTCCATGTTCTATTATAGACAATTATTTGTTCTCAGTCATGTCTGTCCTGATACGGCTATCCAGATAGCCTTATCTTCCAATTCTTCTGACTCAGAAAATCTCTTTATTGTGTCCTCTGGAATTGATGGCCAGTCAGCATCAAAATTCTACATAATCTCAATATATTTCTTTTATGTGAATGTTGTCCTAATAGGAGATTATGTTGAAGACACACCTTGTTCAGCAGATCATATCATTCACATCTCTCTATGCTTTTCTTCAATCTGACATGAATTCATTTTTCAGCACACCAGGTCCAAAATGCTGTTGAATAGATAGTTTGACTTTCAAGATTTTTAGATGCCTCCTTCTGCCTCTTTCAATTGGCAAATGTGTCATAGCAAAAATCCGAACAGACACTAATTTATGTTCATGTGCTTCCCTTCTTTCTGGAGTCTTGCAGCCTCAAGTCTCTGCTGCTTGGTAGAGCTCTCAGGTGCCCTTTAACACATTATCTTTCATATTTTATCCAGCCTTACTAATTAGTCTAGCAAGACGGATGGCCATATTCTAGTTCATCTGCTATAACTAGCAGCAAATATCCTTGTATCTAGCTATTAAGATTTGACAAGGCATGAGAAATAAAGAGGCAAAATTGTCATCATTTACAGATGATACTATTCAACACTTTCAATATACAGGAGCCAAGACTGAAAAAAGTGACTCTAAACGTGATGATAAATGATTAACGTAAGTGAATACAAAATAAAAATAAATTGTTCATAATGTATACATTATATAATTAGAAAACACCCTATTTTGCAAAGCAAAAAACTTGAAACAGACCTCACAATCAATGTGCATGATTTTTAAAGGGAAAAATTGTATACTATTGGAGGATTTAAAGTAAGTTGTTATCAAATATATAAGCATGTAATGTCTTGGAATAAAAACACAACATAATGATGACAATTCTGTCAATATTAATCTATAAATGTAATAAAATAATGGCAAAATAGAAATATGTTTTCTGCAATCACTGTCAAGTCAAATCCAAATTTTATGTAGAAAGATAAAATAACCAGAAAATTCCTAATAAGGTGGTTAGTCAGGAGGAACAAGAATTATCATATAATAAAACATTGTATAATCTTATTAAAGAATTTCATTTAAAGAAGCAACTTAATCCTATTTCCATTTTCGTAAAATCACTGTAATATACAGAAAGGATTATGAAACAGCAACACTGAAGAGACAAGTTAGCTTTTTCAGTGATATTTGCAAAATAATAGAATTCTGAATTAGAGAAATAGCAGTAAGGCAAGAGAGAGAGATTTAGTAGATGTTATCAATCATAATACTCTTAACACAACAGTAGCTGATACATACAGTGTTTATATAGTAAGGTGCTGTGTATATCTCAATGTGTTTCACCCACACAAAAACCTTTGTGTTGAGTTCTACTTTAATTTCAATTTGGTAGATGTGGGAATTAAGGCATAGAATAATTGCACAAATTGCCCAAGATATTGCAGTTACTTAAAAAAGCATGATTCTGGCTTCAGATTCTGGGCTAGCAGCCTTGAAGGCGTACAATTTCACTAAGAGTTGCTGTGACATGATTGGCTGTGGCCTGTGACAAGTCTCTGACTTGGGGTGTGGGTGAACTTTTGTAGTGCTGTGTATTGAAAGATACACACACACACACACACACACACACACGCACACACACACCAATTAAGAATAAAAAGATCTTGGCTCATCTTTTGAGCAGCACGATTTCAATGATGTCTCATAAACAGTGTATATGTAAATCCAGTTGTGATTAGTGATATCTGAGCTGGCAAAAGAGACCTGGAAATTATCAGTCTCCATCAATAATAATTAAAGGCATGAAAATGAGATACAAAAGCATTAAAAATAAGAAGCCACTTGAACTGTCAGTGATCTCTCAATATTAGACACATGTAAAGAACAGACAGAATAAATTGAATGAAGAGAAACTGAGAAGGCATATCCAGAGAGGGAGAGAGAGAGAAAGAAAGAAGCAAACTCAAAGAAGTATGGTGTTCCACATGATAATATAAGTGAACGGAGTTTTTGAAGGCAAAATTCAAATAGACAACTGCCATGGTTTGAATATTAATCTCAAAACCTAACATTGAAATTTAATCATCAGTGTAATGATATTGGGAAGTGGGGCCTTTAGGAGGTGATTAGGCCAGGAGGGGTCTGCCCACATGGGTAGATCAATTACTTTTAAAAGGGGCATTAAGAAATTAGTTTCAGTTCCTCTGTTCTGCCATGTGGAGAACAGTGTTTCTTCCTTCTGGAGGTTATATCTTAGAAGCAGAGATGGGGTCCTTACTAGACATCAAACTTGCTGGTACCTTGAACTTAAACTTCTCAGCCCCCAGAACTGTGAGAAAATAAAATAAAATTAAATTAAAAAAAAATTCTGTTCTTTATCAATTACCCAATTTCAGGTATTTTTTGTAGAAGCACAAAACAGACTAAGATAATAACTCCTATCTTTCTTCTTATATAATTTGAATATAATTCTTTTCTAAGATTCCCAAAATATTAGCCCTGCCATTTTCTCTTCATTATTTACAGCAATTTTTCTTCTAAAAAATCAGCTTTTATTTTAGATATGAGGGTACATATGTATAATTGTTACATAGTATATTAGACCCATGTAGTGAGCACAGCACCCAATAGGTAGTTTTTTCAACCATGTCCCTCTCCTTCCACGCTTTCCCTAGTAGTCTGCAGTGTCTATTATTCCTATGTTTATATCCATGAGTGCTCCATGTTTACCTCCCATACACACATTCTTAGTATGGGGGTACCATTCTTACCTTTAGGGCAATAGCAAACATTGCTATTTGTGGACTTGCAGAGTTTTGGTCCCACTGGCATCAAAACACGTTATTATTCCATTAGAACAAGACCTAGTTTATAGCAAAGGAGAAGAGCAAGCAGGCCCATGACCATGAGATGACATACTGACCCGCCCAGAAGCTGTCAGCATGAAAGAGTGTGTTGAAAAGACCTGAACAGGTAAAATGCCAGTTTGGAGTCAATACTTTCTGAGAATTGTGTCTCATCTCGGATGCAGCATGTAGATAACAGAAGAACTTTGATGGCTCTGTGGCTCTAGTAGAAAGAATATATGCATTTGGAATGTAAGGTATGCAAAGAGGAGTGGCCCCATTAATTAATACAGTAGTTCCCTGTTATCCTCGGTGGATCTATTCCAAGACCCCCAACTGGATACATGGAATTGCAGGTAGTACCATATCCTATATACACTATATTTCTTCCTATATATACATATCTATCATAAAGCTTAATTTATAAATTAGGAACAGTAGAGGTAACAATAACTATTAATACAATAAAACAATTATGACAGTATGCCAATATTATTTATCTTGAGCTTTGGAATTATTGTTAAGTAAAATAAGGTTTACCTAAGCACAAGCACAATGATACCACCATAGTCATTCTGATTACCAAGCTGGCTACTAAGTTCCTATAGGCCAGTAGGGTGGACAACATGGTTATATGTGCTGGGCAAAGGGATGATTCATGTCTCAGGGAGGACAGAATGGGATGGTATGAGGTTTCATCACGCTACTCAGAATGGCTCTGAAGCTGGTGTTGCCTATCTCAGTGCCCCATGTCAGGCTCAAATGAACTGCCCCTTATACTCCTACCCTGTTCAGTTGCTGTATACCGGCTGGTCTGAAGAAGATAGGGAGACTTACAGTAAACACACTTCACGCAGCTGAAGCAGGCTCTGAAGAGCTGAACTTGAAGGGGGGTCTCAGTGGCACATCTTACAGTTTGCCACTAGCTCCCCTCACCTATGATTAAGAAGAAATGCCTCAATCAGATGATTCAGCAAACACTTATACACAACATCTGCCAGTCCACATTACTCAGAAAAAGGCAATGCCATTCCTTATGGAAAGTTGCCTTACTAGTATGTGTGAGTCGTCATATTAAAAACAAACTGAACAAGAGGTTAACTGGTCACAGAGATGGGAGATATAAACAAGAGGTTAACTGGTCACAGAGATGGGAGATATAAACATCACCTATTCTCCAAAGCAGACCATGCATAAAGACCCACCTTGAACAAAGTAAAATTGGGTATAATAGCTGGAGAAGAAAGTTATTAAATGAATTGTCTTCAGTTACATTTAGAGTTAACTGGAATTTACTAGTAAGACCATGACTTTTACTGAACAATTTTAGCCAGTAAGTTGGGTTATAACACTAATTTACATTCAGCAATCTTTGGAATAGTCCTAAGCCTGAAAATAAATCTTTCGTTTTCAAAGATCTCAAAGCTATATAACATTATTTATCTGAAATAAAATATCTCAGTTTGTGGCAACTAATTTAGGATCAAACTTAAAAGTCAGTTTCAGTTCAGGTAATAAGGACATAGTGAAGATAATAAAAACATTATCCTCACAGGAAGAAAAGATATATAGTGGTTGTAATTTGAAATACCCTTCAGTCTCCTAGTATAATCATCCTTTAGGTATTCAGGCTCATAAATATGTAGGACAAATAAGAGTATGTAAATATTCCAGAATGTAAGATATTTCTACCACCTTTGTTCTTCAAAGCAGCAGCCATGACAAGGCTGGTGTAATTATTTAAGTGCATTCCTGTGAGGGGCAATAATTAACGTGACTCTGATCTTATTGGACAATAAATGCATCAGGTGAAATGATTAGCATTTAGACATTAAATAAAGACACAATTTCAAAAAAAAATTTGCACTACATTCTAGATAGAAGTATGTTGAAGTGTTTTAATAAGCTACTTGTTCCTTTCTAAAGAGTCATGGTAGGTTTTTAAGACATAAATTTGAATATTTTATGTCAACAGTCCTCATTAACTTGTAATAAAACTACCCTTTTTACTGATATTAGATAGGTTTAATCTAAGCTTTCTGAAATTTTACATAAATAATAGTGCTTTCAGTAGAATTCTTTTCTGTTTGTTTTTTCTTTTTTCCTAAGAAAGGCATGTTAATTGTTGTTTTAATAATCACTAAAAATTTGTGTTGAATAAGTGTTTATTCATCACTTTCCTTGTATCAGGAACTGTGAAAGGCATTAGGGCTGCAAAGACAGATAAGATAGATAAGCTACAATCCCCAGAAAAATAGGTTGACCATTCTATTTGCAATACAATTTACTGAGTATAATCATTTATGAAGCAAATGCTATGGAAATACATTGGTTTGAATGACTAATTCTTACAGCAAGAAGTCATTTGTAAGTATCTTACACTCTGAACAGAAATTTTAAAAATATTTGCAGAATCAGGACCTGACACTCAGCATAAGTTTAAGATCCAGGCCTCATTTTTGGTCTTTTTGAAGCTGCTTCATAGAACAACAAATACAAATAAAAAAAGAAGATGCTTAATTCTCCCTTTTGAAGATAAGGGAAGGCAAGACCTGGCACAAAGGTTCATGGCTGTAATTTCAGCACTTTGGGAGGCTGAGGTGGGCAGATCACTTGAGTACAGGAGTTTGAAACCAGCCTGGCCAACATGGTGAAACACCACCTCTACTAAAAGTACAAAAATTAAAATTAGCCAGGCGTGGTGGTACCTGCCTGTAATCCCAGCTACTCGGCAAGCTGAGGCACAAGAATTGCTTGAACCTGGAAGCAGAGGTTGCAGTGAGCTGAGATCATGCCACTGCACTCCAGCCTGGGTGACAGAGCAAGACTCAGTCAAAAAAAGGAAAAGAAAGAGAGAGAGAGAGAGAGAGAGAGAAAGAAAGAAAAATAAAAGGAAGGAAGGAAGAAGGGAAAGAATGAAGGAAGGAAGGAAGGAAATAAAGAACAAAAGAAAGAGAGAGAAAGAAAAGAAGGAAAGAAAGAAAGAAGGAAGGAAAGAAAGAGAAAGAAAGAAAGAGAAAAGAAAGAAAGGAAAGAAAGGAAAGAAAGGAAGAAAAGAAAGAAAGAAAGAAAGAAAGAAAGAAAGAAAGAAAGAAAGAAAGAAAGAAAGAAAGAAAGAAAGAAAGAAAGGGAAAGGAAAGGAAAAGAAAGGAAGACATTTCCCTTCCTTTCTTTTTCTTAGAGCATTTACTTTAGAAAACTTGTACTTGTGAGAACTTTCTCCTCTTTTTGAAATGTATATAAATTCTGTTGAAAGCTGGATTGGCCTCTGTCATCTTGATGACCCTGGAATCTATCCCAGAGACCTGGAAGCCACAACTCTGAAATGTAAACAAGGGAGTGATCATCCAAATCTCACAGTTTCCACTGGAGTGTTGCTTTATGTTGCAAAAGTGTATCCTGTCATAAAGATATGAGAAGTTTGTTTCTTCTCTGAATAAAACCAACTAGTTAATACAGATGATCACCCTAATTACCAAGCAAATTTAGGATGTACTTTAAATTCTCTTACTTGTGGATGAAGCTATCTTTTACCTTGAAATCATACCCATCATAGGTTGTATCTGCTTGACTGATAAAAGGATAGATTTCTTTCCGTCTTCATAATCTCTTAGCAGATTTCTTGTGATATGTATCATATTCCGGTTTAATGCCTATTCAGTAATAAAGCAGTTGTCTTTCTCTGCTATCATTGGGGAGATTATTTTGTTTTTAATTGTGTTTCTCCAACACTCATTATATAGCTGGATTTTGTGTTTTATTTCAGCTGTAACTTTATTTCTTTTATTTTTTTCTTTTTATGAGACAGAGTCTCACACTCTGTTGCCCAGGCTGCAGTGCAGTGATGCAGTCCCCACTAACTGCAACCTCCGCTTCCCAGGTTCAAGCGATTCTCCTGCCTCAGCCTCCTAAGTAACTAGGATTACAGGAGTGAGCCACCATGCCTGGCTAATTTTTGTATTTTTGGTAGAGATGGGGTTTCACCATGTTGGCCAGTCTGGTCTCAAATTCCTTACCTCAGGTGACCCACCTGCTTCAGCCTCTCAAAGTGGTGGGATTAGAGGCGTGAGCCATCATGCCTGGCCGCTTTATTTCTTTATAAGATTAGGACATTGAACAACTACATCTACAAGATAATTTATTAGGATGCAAGCTAGAAACTAGCTCTTTGTCTCTGTCTTTCTGCTTCTCACACACACACAAACACACACATACAGAAATGAACACATATGCACACTGACAGCTTGCACAGCAAAGGCATTTACTTGTGATATGTAAAAATAAATCGAGGAAGCCTGTAGAACTGACTTCAGCTGTCAACAAGGTCTAGACACTTAAGAACATTTCTTTGTGCATCCTTTGATTGCAAAGACTACCAGTGCTGGCATCCTAAAACAGGAGCCTCTAAAACAGAAAGGCAGAAGCAGTAACACACAAAAAAAGGCTCTTCTTTTGTGCAGCCCTCCACTTTTTTATAAGGGCAAATGTTTTGTAGCAAGTAGGTCTCAGCAGAGCTCATCTTAGCTTTGGTTGCTTACTTCCAGACAACTTCTCCCAACTTCGATCAGCATGACAAACACTGGCTGATACCCAGTGAATCCAGAACATTTCCTGGAGTCAGGAGCGGAAACTTTCCGAATTTGTTGCCATGTTGATACCTAAACAAAATAGCAGATTTGGTTGAAAAGAAAGGAAAAGGATGTAGTTAGAACTGTCTGCCACAGCACTGTTGAGAAACGTGTCTTGCATTCTCTGACAATCCTCATTCGTGCTATTTCTTTTTTTTTTTTTTTTTTTTTTTTTGAGACAGAGTCTTGCTTTATCATCAGGCTGGAGTGTGCAGTGGCACAGTCTCAGCTCACTGCAACCTCTGCCTCCCAGGTTCAAGCGATTCTCCTGCCTCAGCCTCCTGAGTAGCTGGGACTACAGGCTCATGCCACCACACCCAGCTACTTTTTGTATTTTTAGTAGAGACTGGGTTTCACCGTGTTGGCCAGGATGGTCTCAGTCTCTTGAGCTTGTGATCCGCCCGCCTCGGCCTCTCAAAGTGCTGGGATTACAGTCGTGAGCCACCACACCCGGCCATTCATGCTATTCTTAATTCCTTTGACTCTTTGGTCTAAAATTTCTTAAGGGCTGACAGTGTTCTCTCGGTCCTTTTCCTTGTTTTTCTACATACCATGAACTCACTTGCCATCCGTATGCTGATGACTCCTGAAAATCTGTCATATCCCCAGATTTCCTTCTGGCACTTCGGATCTTTATGCTCATGTGCTTACTGAAAGGGGCACTCTGTTTTAATTGTTTCGTGTATTTCCAAGACGTTCATAATAAATCCAAACTCTTTGGCATGACAATATGGGTAACTGATAATTAGACTTTTCTCGAAATCTCTGACTACATTTCCTGCAGGCACCTCCCATTCATCTCCAGCCACATACTTTTCTGCAATCGTACTGAACTCTTTGCAGTTCTCTATGCAACTCTGGTGGGCTCTTTCTAACCTCTGAACTTTGAATAGACCCTACCTGTGAGTAAAGTGTTCTCACCAAGCTAATCTCTGTTGACCTTTCAGGATTCAGTTAAAGTATGTCTCCTCACTTGCTCTCCTCTTCCCCAACACTTCAGGAGACATTCTGTGTTTTCATCTATCCAGATAATGTGTCTGTCCTTTGTATTTTTTGAATATCTCATGCTTTAGACTTTTTTAGTGCACATCACAGTAGATTGCAATTTGCGATTTGTCTCCTCTATCAGACGGTAAGATTTGACTGATGTAATCAAACCATGAATCTCTCAGAACTCCTTTTTAACTTTAGCATTTGACACCTTATCCTTTAAATTTGAGATAATGGTACATGAATGTTTGTCATTTTCTGGTTAAATTAATATAAAATATAAAAGTAAATTTTTGAATAAAATATTGGGTAATATCTATTTTGATTTATATTGAGAAATATTAAGCATTAAAATTATGTGGCTGTAATTAAAGTCAAATTGAAGGTGTAGCATGATTTTTGTATTTGAGAAGTAGGAGGTTAAATAATAGAAAATTGGTATTTATTAGGGGTAAGAAGTCCTAAAAAGTAGCGTAGATGACTTGACAGGACCAAATGAGGCAAATTATGAGAATGAATATGGCTCCTTTAAGATGGGGTGAAGTGATTCGGCTGTTTGTCACCGAACAATCACCAGACAAGCCAGTCAAGTGCTTTCCCCAGGCTAATACTTAAGAAAGGGTATAGAAATGAATTGATCCCCTTTGTGTTTTACACACAACTGCAAAATGTGTAGGCAGATGCTATAAAACATCACCATTAGTGGGAAGCCCTAAAATCCTTATTCTCAGTAAGAAGAGGCAAAATATAAATTTCACTTTTAGCATCATGAAGTAGAAAAAAGTTTTCTATCCCATAGAATAGGCATTGTGCAACTTTCCTTTTCTTTTTATTTGTTTATATTTTTTAGTGTCAGGGTCTCAATCTGTTGCTCAGGCTGGAGTGCAGTGGCACAATCAGAGCTCACTATAGCCTCAAATTCCTGGGCGCAAGCAATTTTCCTGCCTCAGCCTCCTGAGTAGCTAGAACT
>NW_012102898.1:1159471-1197410 GCF_000951045.1 Mandrillus leucophaeus
CAGATGAAGGAAATATCTAGAATAATTGTATGTAAATTTCTTATTTCAACATTTGTAATTTCAATAAGCATTTCTTTTTGCAATTCAATTTATTAGAAGAGTATTATCATTAATTTATTTAACAAAAATTTATGTACTGTTTATTATGTCCCAAATGCTATTCTAAGTTTTCAGTATAAAAGTCAAACACAGAAACAAAAATGCTGACTAATATCCCTTAGCATTTTCAGTTTCATTGTAGAGACAGACAGCGAACATGTTAAATTAGGATATTATGCTTATGGTAGATGATAAGGAACAATGGAAAAACTAAAGCAGGGTAATGAGAATCAAGAATTTTGAAAGAGTGAGGAAGTTTCCAATTTAAAATGATGATCAGGTAGGCCTTGAGTAAATGGTGAATTTAGAGGACACTTTGGAGGAGCTGAAAAAATTATCAACTTGATAATGGAAAGATTTTTCCAAAGCAGAGAGTAGCCTACTAAATTCAGGGATTTCAAGTCCTACCATTCTATCAGAATACCTGTAGATAACTGGTATGTGTTTTACTGAGGCTTGAAGAAACAAGTTTGGTTTTCCTGATGTGGTGATTCTTGGATTATTGTTGGAACACCTGACCTTAAAATGTCAAAAATGGGAACCTCTAATGGATTCATTTTTACTGCAGCAAAATTTTGTTTTGAGCAGACAAATAAAAGCCATCAGAAAGTCAACAGAAGCCACGCAGCTATCTCAGACACGCATTATGAGAATGGTTTTCTTAGACTAGAGCTCCGCTGTCATCCAGATTCCCTTCACAAAGACTCCAGGGCAATCATCCTGGGCTTCCTCTCAATGGGTCTGAACTTGATGTCCTCAGATGTCTCATTTCTTCTACAAAAGGGTTATAGGAGCCATGTGATTTAGGGGAAAATTTTTGAAAATCTTTACACTTGCTTAATTTGGGTATAATAGAGATCAATATAAGATATACCTAAAAATGATACCTGGATCTTAGGCTGCCCAACTCTGAATTGGCAAAGGAACACTAACTGTGGTATATTTCTTGGTAAGCAATAAGATCCAGCTCCCTATTCCCAGGTCAGAATTGTTTCAACTCAGGCCAAAGCTCTGAAATTGTCATCAACTTCAGGTTGCCGAGTCTGCTCTGATAATGCAGACAATCTCCAAAAAGCTATCATTAAGCGATGCTGGCACATAGGACTCCTGTACTTCATATGTTTCCTTAAAGAATACAGTAGAAACACATTCCTCAGTCGCATATAGGTTGTCACAGTTGAAACTGTCCACTTCATATATGAAGGCTCATATGTTTTAAAGATTTTATTTTGATGGGTTAAGCTCTATATAAAGATTTCTATCACAAAAGAGTCCAAATTTGTTATACTTGAATATATTTCTTTTGCCTACTCTCGGTAAATGCAAACTCTAAAGGAACTAAAGAGTTGAGACATTTATACAGTCAAGGACAAAGTTAAGTATTATAATTTTAAATTAACATAGACAATAACCTGTGATTTTGATTATACAGCCATGTGTTGCTTAATGTTTGGCATATGTTCTGAGAAGTGTCTCAGGTGATTTTGCTGTTGTGCAAATGTCATAAAGTGTACTTACACAAACCTAGATGGTATAACGTACTACACACTTAGGCTATACGGTATAGCCTACAGCTCCTGAGCTACAAATCTGTACAGCATGTTACTGTGCTAAATACCAAATGCAGCTGTAACACAATGGTAAATATTTGTGTATCAAAATATATCTAAACATAGATAAGGTACATATTTAAAAGATAAAAAATGATACACCTGTATAGGGCACTTACCAAGAATGGAGTTTGCCAGATTGAAAATTGCTCTGGGTGAGTCAGTGACTTATTCAATGTCATCATTTAACTCTTGTGATAATTTGTAATAGAACTGGGTGGAGGTGGTAAAGCCTCCAATGCCAGTTCCTAGTCCTCCTAGTATCCCAGCCCCAATAATGAATGGCAGGACTAGTGTCCATTTGTAATGGGGTTTGGGTAGAAGAAGATCCTGTAACTCCTGATCAGTATAGATAGTCATGCAGGGCGCCAAAAAGGAGAAAAAGGATAGACTTTTGGAGGAACCATTTAAGCAGCAGTAAGCTGAGGAACCACAAACAAAAAAGACTCCTAATGGTAAGCAAGAGAGTAGTGGAGGTAGGGGAATCTATGTTTTGCACTGGAAGGTGGCTGCATCAATGGTTGTGCTAAACTTTACATAGGTGATATTTGATGTATGTGTTATTTCTAGATTTGAGACTAAATGGCCCACCAAGCCTGTGGTGTTTCTTGTCAGTTCAGTGGTGTTCCAATGCTTGGGAACAGGAAATGGGACATACAGTTTAAAGCGTAAGGGGAGGCACACTCAGCAGTCAGTTGGATTTGGGCTGAAGGCCTTGTGAATTTTGGTAAGCATGACATTAAATAAATTTAGCAAGTGGCAGTGAGTGTGAAGAGTTTTATGTAGTCTTGAGAGCGCTAATCATTTGTAGGGACTGGGTGTGCTAGGGATTTGAATGACCCCTGCTTTAGCTAATATGTCCCTCCCTAGTAAAGAAGTAAGGCTCTCAGGCATAATAAGAAAAGCATGTGAGAAAAATAAGGTTCCCCAGTCACAACTTAGGGGGTGGGAAAAATACCTAGTGACTGGCTATCCTAGGACCCCTTTTATGGTGACAGACCTGGAGGATATTTGTCGGGGACAGAAGAGTAAAACTGAGAAGGCTGCAGCAGTGTCCAGGAGGAAGTTAGTTTCCTGGCCCTCAATGGTGCCACTTACTGGGGCTCTGTAAGGGTGATGGCATGGGCTGGTGCCTACCGGGGGCACCCTCAGTCCTATGGTTGGATCATCTGGTTAGTGGCCTCTGGCCCAGAAGATTTTCACCCTCGGGGGCAGTATGCCTTCCAGTGATCCTCCTGGCACAAGGGACATGGACGAGGGGGCAGCTTACTTTTTTGGGACGATCCTTTTTGAAGGGTCCCTGTAAGTTGCACTGATAACAAGCCCTGTTAGGCGGGTTTCCTGCCTAGCCCTTCTTTCTTTCAGAGCCACCGATGTTCATCTGCCTGAGGGCCATGACTAACGCAGCGGCCTTTTTCTTGTCTCATCTGCCTCCTTCAGCCTGCTCCTCCTGATCCCTTTTATAAAACACGGAAGTTGCCAAATTCAATAGAGTTTCCAAATTTTGCTCAGGGCCCAGGGCAGTCTTTCGAAGTTTTTTTCTAGTGTCTGCAGCTGACCCAGTGATAAATTAGTTGGCCTTCAATAGAGTCAGGTGACAAGGAAGTATGCTTTTTTAATGCCTTCCTTAGCCTCTCTAAAAATGCCTTAGGGTTTCCTTCCTTTCCCCACATTATAGTGGACATCATTGAGTAATTCATTGGCTTTGTTCTGGTCTTTTTTAATCTCTCTAGTATACAAGTCAGTAAATGCCTGCGACTGAAGTCTCCATGCTCTGAATTGAGGCCCCAGAGGGGATCCACACTGGGAACCAACTGTTGGCCTGTGGGGAATTGTTCCCTTGCTTCTGGTATGATTTTATCATTTACCTGGCTTAGGTACCAGAGATCCCCAAACTCCCGGGGCGCAGCTAAGGCAGCCTCTTTTTCATTGGGAGTTAATGTTCAACCTAACAACAACATTATATCTCTCCAAGCTAAATAAAAAGATTGTCCTAATCACTGTAGGATGTCCATGTATCCATCAGGATTATCTGAGAATTTTCCTAGGTCCAGTTTGATCTGTTTTAAGTCTGAGAGGGAAAAGGGGACATGTACTCACACTGGGCCAAAGTCTCCTTCTCCTCCTCCCATGGCTTGGAGGGGGAACAATTGGCGCCTTTTGGTTCCTTGACTATCTTTTTGTCTGGTTCCTTCTGCGCTGTTAGGGCCAAAGGAGAGTCCTTACTAGTGGGAGGTGGAGCCGCGGGGAGACCCGGGTATGGGGGTAGGCTTTGAGGACCCCTGGTAGGATGTAAATTACATTTTTTTTACATAATTGTGGATTATCCCTTAATGAGAAAAAAACCGGTACATATGGTACTTCACTCCATTTGCCCTCTCCTTTACAAAAGAAATCTAGCTGTAGGATGGTATTATAGTTTATATTTCCCTTGGGTGGCCATGTCTCTCCTCCAGGAAGAGGATATTGTGGCCAGGCAGTGCTGCAGAAAAATATAATTTGCTTCTTCTTCAGTGTTTGAGGGTCAAATTGGTCCCAGTTATTGAGAATACACCTTAGGGATGGCTTTGCTTTTGAGGAAATGTCTCCCATCTGAAAGAACATAGGAGTGCCTGCACCCCTAGGCATCCCCTAGTGAGCACTAGCCCTAGTGCATCACCTAGGGTTCTAATGTCCTTTTCTTTCCAGGGTGCCCAATTACCCAAGGAACTCTGCTTATCAGATTTAATTGCACTTACCAACATAACAGTTTTGCCCACACTCATTTCCCGTTCATTTTAGCCACAAAAAAAAGGAGGCTGGGGCTGCTGGATTTTAGTGGCTCCTTAGCAGCTTGTCCACAATTGCCTTTGCATCTGCGAGTGGGTCTTAGGTTCAGGGTGTATTTTGAGTTCAGAGATCAGGCACCAGTTAGCATATTTCTGGGCTTGGAACTGTCCCAGCAAGATAAATTCCTTGAAAATGGCACTGGAGCACAACAGTTTTAGCACAGGTAGCGGCAAATTGGAGGACCAAGGTTGGAACAGTGTTTTCTGTACCCAAATTTTCTGTCCCCATTTGTCCTTATAAGAATATTCATTGACCTTTGGACTTGGATCGGGGGACCTATTGTCTATGATATTGTTTTTGGCCCATATGTCTGACTGCTTCGAGTGGAGAAGTCCTACAGTTCTAATCACTGATCCCAGACAGGAAAGGTGGTAAAGTAGCCTCTACAATCTGGAATAAGTTTAGGGCAAAAAAAGGAAAAATGTCCTATGCCTTCTATCAGCCTTTGACATGCCTTTTGATGTCCCAGATAGTGCCCAGGGTACAGGTTATGAGGGACATGTCCTGTATAAGTATACTGACACCCATTTGCATAAGAATAAGCCTGGGAGCACCGTGGGCAAGGGTCTTTGGATTGCCTCCCCACTCGACTTAGGCTCCTAGCCAAAAGATTCTTAGATTCAGGGGTAGGAAAGATCCTAGAGGATAGGGCCTTAAGAAAGTGTTCTCTGAGGATGTTAGGACCCAGGAGGCATGGGTCAGAAAAGGCAGGGAACACACACATGGGTGGCTGCAGAGTAGAGGCTTCTCACTGTGCCATGATCTCCACTGGGTCAGTGCCGAGATTTCGGGAAGACAGTTTTCCACCTGTTACCAGCCCTTGGTTTTTCCCAGGAAAGGTAGAAACAGCTGGAACTGGCTCCAGGCAAACCAACACTCTTAGCCCAGAGGGTTGGGGGTTGTTAGAGAGCCCCTTCCCAGGAAGCCTCACACCCGTGTCTTAAGTCCGTGGCTACGCTTGCCGCTTTTAAACGCCTGACAGGTGCCTGGTATTTTCCTCCAACTTCTAGCGAGAAGATAGAACAGAATAGCAAGTGAAAGGGGTCCAATGTTACTCACAGCTTTGGAGAAATCCCAGATGGGCCCCCAGAAATGAGATAAGAAGTCTTCTCCTGATCGAAGGTTTTTTTCTTGATCGAAGGGTTCGAGGTCTCACAGGCTTCAAGGAACGGAGCCGTGGACCACAGCAGCGAGTGTTACAGCTCGAGTAGAGAAATGCATGGACCCAAAGAGTGTGCAGTGGCAAGATTTATTAAAGTGAGAGCAAAAACAAAGCAAAAACCAAAGTAAAGTGAAAGCGAAAGTAAAGCTTCCACCCAGTGGAAGGGGACCCAGAAGGGTTGCCCTTTCTGGCTTGGGTGTCTTATATCCCCTTATGACCCCTCCCCTTTTCCTTTTTCTGTCCTATAGAATTAGCTTATTTTCTATCAACTTGTGGGTTGATGAGCCTGATTGGTTAAAAACATCAGACTACAGCTAGAGCTTAAACTCCGTATATGATTGGTTGAAGTTTCAATCCCTTAGCTTGCAGCTGTAACTCATTTTGGCTTAGGGGAAAGTCCCCTTAGGGAAGTCCCTATTGATCCAGGAAGTCCAGCCAACTTATCCACTTAGTCCCACACTAGTAGTTCCGTCTCTCTAGGGAACCCTGACTAATAGAAATTTTGGTACCAGAAGTGGTTCTAGAGGAGCCTAATATTAAGAATGGTGTTCTTTCATTGGTTTTGGGGTTTCTGGAGTTGGCTGCTTAATATAATTAGACCCCAAAATGCTAAGGACTCTACTTCTAATAGTATGGAGAATACTGATAGTACTTGGCATGAACTGTTTAGAGAATTATGCAAAATAAATGCATTTGACACTCCTGATTCACTGCTCATAAGAGGCAAGGAGTTTAATGACTGTACATAATACCTTTTACTATATGAAGAGAATTAAGGAACATAATGAAGTTGGTTGGTTGCTCCTCAGTTTGCCAGACAAAGTAATGAAAGAAAGTGATGAACTCAGAAATTCCAACTCCCGGCTTCAGAAGCAGATACTGAGCCTGAAATCTGC
The DNA here is from genome assembly GCF_000951045.1 of Mandrillus leucophaeus. Classification (NCBI taxonomy): domain Eukaryota; kingdom Metazoa; phylum Chordata; class Mammalia; order Primates; family Cercopithecidae; genus Mandrillus; species Mandrillus leucophaeus. Next base: position 1,166,068 of record NW_012102898.1, read on the forward strand.
TATGATAGCCCTGAGTGAGAGTCTCATATCCTGTAGAGAAAAAGCTGAAATTGTGTAAAAGCAGACACAAGCTTCTATCATGTGAGTGGCTGACCTGCAACAAGAGGTACATGCACAGCCTCGACAGGTGGTTACTGTTAAAGTGAGGGCATTAATTGGAAAAGAATGGGACCCTGCAACTTGGAATGGGGACATGTGAGAGGACCCTGATGAAACTGGGGACACTGTGCTTGTAAACTCTGTTGAGCCTTTTTTTTTTTTTTGCCAGAAGAAACAGCTTCTCCATCCCCCGTAGTGTCAACATTCCCTCGCAAACCCATTCTGCCATCAGCCTTTCCACCTTTGTCTCAGGAGATAGACCCTGTGCTGCCTGAGGCCACAGTGACAGCCTCCCCTGAGGCAGTTGCCAGGCAAGATAATGTTGATTCTCCTCAGGAGGCATCCCCACACCACTGTTTGCTTCTAGACCTATAATTAGACTAAAGTCCTGATGGGCCCCTGGAGGTGAGGTTGAGTGTGACCGATGAGGAGGTGCACTACAGTCAAAAAGAACTGCTTGAGTTTTCTAATTTCAGTAAACATAAATCTGGAGAACAGGCATGGGAATGAATATTAAGGGTGCAGGATAATGGTGGAAGGAACAGAATTGAATCAGGCTGAATTGATTGATTTGGGCCCACTAAGTAGGGACTCTGCATTTAATGTTGAAGCTTGGGGAGTTAAATAAAGGTTCCAATAGTTTATGTGCTTGATTAGCTGAAATATGAATTAACAGATGGCCTGCTGTAAGCAAGCTGGAAATGCCTGATCTCCCTTGGTTTAATGTAGAGGAAGGGTTCTAATGGCTTAGAGAGATTGGGATGGTGGACTGGATTAGTCATTCCTATCCATAAGGCCCACCAGAAGCAATTTGTCTTCAACTGGCAAGGCCAGCAATATACCTTTATTGTCCTACCTCAGAGATATATCAACTTTCCAGCTTTGTGTCATAATCTTATTCGGAGACAGCTTGATCACTTTTTGCTCCCACAAGATATCACACTTGTCCATTACATTGATGACATTATGCTGATTGGATCCAGTGAGCAACAAGTAGCAAACACACTGGACTTAGTGGTGAGACATTCGCATGCCAGAGGATGGGAAATAAATCTGAGTAAAATTCAGGTACCTTCTACCTCAGTAAAATCTCTAGGGTGTGGGGCCTGATATTCCTTCTAAGGTGAAGGATAAGTTGCTGCATTCGGCCCATACTATAGCCAAGAAAGAAGCACAATGCCTCATGGGCCTACTTGGATGTTGGAGGCAACACATTCCTAATTTGTGTGTGTTATTCTGGCCCATTATCAAGTGACCTGAAAGGTTGCCAGTTTTGAGTAGGGTCCAGAACAGGTCTGTGCAATAGGTCCAGGCTGCTGTGCAAGCTGTTCTCCCACTTGGGCCATATGACATAGTAAATTTAATGGTGCTTGAGGTGTCAGTAGCAGATAGGGATGCTATTTGGAGCCTTCAGCTGGCACTCATAGGTGAATTACAGCGGAGGCCTCTGGGAATTTTGAGCAAAGCCCTGTCATCTTCTGTAGTTCTCCTTTTGAGAGACAACTCTTGGTCGGTTACTGGGCTTTGGTAGAAACTGAACATTTGACTATGAGTCATCAAGTCACCATGCAACCTGCACTGGGTGTTTTCTGACCTATCCAGCCATAAAGTGGGTCGTGCACAGCATCATTCCATCATCAAATGGAAGGGGTATATGCATGATTGGACTCAAGCTGGTCCTGAAGGCACAAATCAGTGACTTGAGGAAGTGGCTCAAATGCTCATGGTCTCCACTCCTGCTGCCCTGCCTTCTCTCCCCCATCCTGCACCAATGGCCTCACAGGGAGTTCTCTTTGATCAGTTGACAGAGGAAGAGAAGACTAGGGCCTGGTTCACAGATGGTTCTGCAGGCACCACCCAAAAGTGTACAGCTGCAGCACTACAGCCCCTTTCTAGGGCATCCCTGAAGGATGCAGTGAAGGGAAATCTTCCCAGTGGGCAGAACTTTGATCAGTGCACCTAGTTGTGCACTTTGCATGAAAGGAGAAATGGCCAGATGTGTGATTATATACAAATTCATGGGCTATAGCCAATGGTTTGGATGGATTGTCAGGGACTTGGAAGAAGCATTATTGGAAAATTGGTGACAAAGAAATTTGGGGATGTACATGTAGATGTACCCCTCTGATGGGTTAAAAACTGTGAAGATATTTGTATTCCATGAGAGTGTTCACCAGTGGGTGACCTCATCAGAGGAGGATTTTAATATTCAAGTTAATAGGATGACCTGTTCTGTGGATACCACTCAGCCTCTTTCCCCAGCCACACTGTCATTGCCCGACGGGCCCATGACCAAAGTGGCTATGGCGGCAGGAATGGAGGTTACACATAGGCTCAGCAGCATGGACTTCCACTCACCAAGGCTGTCCTGGCTATGGCCACTGCTGAATGTCCAATTTGCCAGCAGCAGAGACCAACACTGATCCCTCGATATGGCAGCATTCCTCGTGGTGATCAGCCAGCTACCTGGTGACAGGTTGACTTTATTGGACTTCCTCCATCATGAAAAGAGCAGAGGTTTGTCTTTACTGGAATAGACACTCTCTCTGGATGTGGGTTTTCCTATCCTGCACACAATGTTTCTGCCAAGACTACCATCCATGGATTCACAGAATGCTTTATCCACCATGATGGTATTCCACATAGCATTGCCTCCGACCCAGGCACTCACTTCATGGCTAAAGAAGAGTGGCAGTGGGCTCATGCTCATGAAATTCACTAGTTTAGTCATGTTCCCCATCATCCTGAAGCAGCTGGATTGATAAAATGATGGAATGACCTTTTGAAGTCACAATTACAATGCCAACTAAGTGACCATACTTTGCAGGGCTGGGGCAAAGTTCTCCAGAAGGCTGCGTATGCTCTGAATTAGTGTCCAATATATGGTACTATTTCTCTTATAGCTAGGATTCATGGGTCCAGGAATCAAGGGGTAGAATTGGAAGAGGAACCACTCATCGTCACCCCTAGTGATCCACTAGCAAAATTTTTGCTTCCTGTTTTCGCGACATTATGTTCTGCTTGCCTAGACATCTTAGTTCCACAGGGAGGAATGTGGCCAGCAGGAGAGACAACAACGATTCCATGAAACTGGAAGTTAAGATTGCCACCTGGACACTTTGGGCTTCTCTTACCTTTTAGTCAACAGGCTAAGAAGGGAGTTACAGTGTTAGCTGGAGTGATTGACCCAGACTATCAAGATGAAATCAGTCCACTACTCCACAACGGAGATAAAAAAGAGTATGCATGGAATACAGGAGATTGATTAGGGTGTCTCTTAGTAGTACCATGCCCTGTGATTAAGGTCAATGGGAAACCACAACAGCCTAATCCAGGCAGGAATACAGATGGCCCAGACCCTTCAGAAATGAAGAGACAAAACGAGATGAGTGTTTATTCTGCAATGTTAGAGTTAATAATAATAATATAATACTAGTAATAATGTGTTTAAACATAATAATAATTTGGAAGTCAAAGTGAAATGTCTGTTTCAGGAAAGTTGATAGGTTCATCATTATTTCAGCAAATAAATCTTGTGTTTTTAAAAATACTTTCCTTCCATATTTCATTTGTAAGCGTTTTCCCCTTGATGTGATTTATCTTTTCTAAAGTGACTAGATGATTCAAAGCAAAGGAACAATCAAAGCTAACTTTGCTTCAGGCTATTTGCAGTTGATGTCACTTGAGTTTAAACCACAAAGACATTTCAAAAAGAAAACATTTCTATCTCCTAATATGTAACCCAGGAAATACGAAATCATGGCATCCCCAGAGAAACACCTTTCCCTAATGTCAACTTGGCAACTTGAATCTGCTTTTCTGATGAACAAAGAAAAGTATTTGGATATGACAGTTGAGAAACTGTGTATCCTTAAACATTTTACCTTCAATGCTGCATAAATGAAGCATCTCTGCTCTTCTAAAGGCCATTAAAGGCTTTCAGCTCTCACTCCATTGTGTTAGCAAGGGAAAAGTAAGATGCATTGTGACCCTGTATCTGAGACTCATGCCTAGATTCCCTGTTACGTAAAGTAAAAGCCATCCTGAGAATGCTTTCTGTTCTCAATATCTTATGTCTACCTTCTCTGAACAGATAAGCACCACATATAATCAGCAAGATCAGCAAGTTCACAGCAAAGAAAGTTAACTAAAAACTACTGCCAATACTTAGCAGTAAATATGTAAATCAGTTTACATATTTACATATTTACCAAGTCGCAGTTTCCATTATTATTGGAATGCAACTCTATACAAAAGCACGTATGGAAATTGAAACTATCATGCTTTTTTTTGAAACATCTAATTTGAAGTCTTCAAATAGTCATGCTGGCAATTCTGATCTTTTATAATTTAAAGTATATATTTAATCATTCTATCATTTTCATTACTTTGAATTTTTTAATAACTACCTTATGCCTTTGGAAAATGAAGAAAAAGCAAAAAGAAAAAGAAATAAGATAAGATTTGACACTCACTTTCAGGGAACTAAAATACTTCTCAGGATAAGAGCAATGCAAACAAAAGTAAAATAAAGGAGATTGAGGAATTCATTTCTGAAAAAGTTAGGTTAGATTTCTTATATACCTTTGGTGGAACCTGAGAAATAACTAGTTTTTGTTAAGCACACAAAAAATAAGGTGGGCATTCTAGGTAGGAGGAAGAGAACCTACTCACTATAAAGGCAGAGAGCTATAGAAATAAGCATATTTTTAAGATTTAAGTAACAGTATGTTTGGAGCCAAATTACAAGATAAATTACCCCAAATATGAAATGATTTATGGTCCACAACTGCTTTGCTAATAACAGTGACTGATCATGCTTGGGTTTACAGGGATCTGTTGTGCATATTGGGGACTTCAAATCTTGGGAAATGAGGTATATCATGGTAAAGGACCAGATTTCCAAAGCCTCTTTAGACGAGATCAATGGGTCATATTAGATCCATGAACAGGTCATGGGCACAAGGAGAAACAACAACAAAAAAACACACTGAGAACAAGAGTTGAAAGAGTTTCTACCTGTAGCTTAGTAAGAGATAATAGGAAGGCAGGCATTTAGGTCATGTCAAAGAGAGAGAAACCCTTACAAGGCTTAGTTCTCATAGATGAGCAGAGGTTTGTAATATAGAAAAAGCCTAACTTCAAAGAGCCTTGAAGATGATGAGATAATCACTAAGGAGTATTCACCATTGTCTTGCTTAAAGAACATCTCCAGGTAAATCATTAGCATGTAGCATGGGCACAATAGATGCCAAAGCAGTTCCTAAAAACACTTGGCACATGAGATTAAAAAGCTAAACTCAAAGGATAGCATTATATGTGCTTATTTTAAAACATTGATAAGTACCTTTAATGAGAACATTTCTTTATAAAAAGCTTATTAATTATGCTAAGTAAAACTGGGGTTCAAACTCACATGAAACATTGAAGCACAAGGCCTTGAATCACTGCTCCACTGCTTCGTGCTTTATTTATCAAAATCTTACTATTAGTTACCTATCCAAGACAAATAAATCTGTTAATTTTGAGATCTTTATTATGCAGATATTAATACGCATATAAATTGTCTTACTTTGTAAATGCATTTCAAGTATTACTGAAGTGTGAGAGTTCCCTGGCCCCACTCGCAGGACATGCGGCAGGGTGTGGTTCATCTTATTCAGCCACTGGACATGCTCAAATGCCTTATGGGATGGGGAGCCCACAGATGGGCAGGTGCAGGAGCTGGGGCAAGGGCCCCTGGACTCTGGCCGCACAGCAGCATCCAGGGTGGTGTCTGAGACTTCCAAAGTGCAAGTGGGCACGTGTTACAGTGTACTCTTTTAGCCTTACCATCCACAGACGGCTTAAGTGTTAGACAGTTCAGTGGACCCTCTACCTTTTCACAAAGGCAAAGGGCCAGTGCAACAGCTTTCTGTATCTGGAGCTCTTGTCTGGCATCCAGGAAAAGTCAGGTCACACATGGACTTGAAGGATGAATGTGGGAGTTTTATTGACTGGTGGAGGTGACTCTCAGCAGAATGGATGGGGAGCTGGCAGTGGGATGGAGGGAGAAGATCATTTTACCCTGGAGTTTGGCCATGTAGCAGCTGATCTCCACTCTGACTGTCCCCAGCCAAATTCCTCTCAATGTTCAGACATTCCTTCTCTCTGCCACGCCATTCTGCCATTCTTCTGCTCTTCTGTTCATCTACTCCTCTGCTTCTGAAGCCTGGAGTCTGGGGTTTATATGGGCACAAGACAGGGAGACGTGGCAGGCCAAAAGGCAACTTTAGGGTGTGAAAACAGGAATGCCTGTTCCCATTTAAAACCACGGGTTTTCAGGCTTGAGGGTGGGGCCTTTGCTGGGAGCTGCCCTCTTCTACCTGGTGTTTCCTTGTCTCCTCTCTGTATCATTATCAAATAAATTGTTATGTTTAAATTTTATCAATTAATACTTTAAGCAATAAAACATATAATGTAGATAACTCTTATTTTCTTAGAGTTGATATCATCATTTAAAAAAATGATGCATTAGAATAAGGCTTCAGTGTAACAAAAAATGTCAAACAGGTTCATGGTGTCAAATGTATGTACTAAATGTCCATACATAAGTTTTATGCCTATATCTAAATCAGGATTTATCCCATATAGTCTTTTAATATTTTATTTTGGTTAATTAATCAAAAAACAAAGGAAGAATGTACACATTTGTCTTCCAATGATCATCATCAAACAAAGTCTTTGTCATAATTACAAAAAATTTGTAAAGTCTTTGTCATAATTTCAAGATCATTTATCTCTGTATATAATGATAGTTATTAGGAAAACACAATACTTTTGAATCTAATAGTCTATTCACTAGAATATCTAAGTAGTTTTATTATAAGAAACTCTGCTAAGACACTTAATTCATGGGCACATTTTTAATAGAAATGGAAACATTTGCTTAATCTGCAAAATGATCTTACTGATCTCAGCACTATATATAACATGTAATCTTTCCATCTAATTTGTCCTTGCACATTTGCAAATTGCCAGTGGAAAATATTGCTTCCATTGAACTCCAAACTAAACAGAGTGCAAAACTTCCTCCTCCTCCAAATATATATAAAATTACAGTATCCTCAAATTAGTTTCTTTAAAATATATTGTTAAGGCTTCTGGTGTGACATTGAAGAAAAGTTCAGAATTTTCCCAGTTACGTATTTTCAGTCTTACAGAAGGAATTTTTGGATAGAAACTAAATACAGAAAGTTTATTTTAAAAATAATACCAGGGAGCTCATATCTTTAGACTGCAAAGCACATGTAAATGCTCTGAAAAGCAGCAGCAAAGCTTGCATAGAAGCCATGGGAAGGAATTAGAAAGAACAGGGAACAGATTAATCTACAGAAAGTCTGTAGAATTTGTTTCAGACAAACAAACAAACAACAACAAAAAAAAAAAAACAAGGAGACAAACCTAACAAAAAACTTCTAGAAGGCATTCCCTGACATAGGCCCTGGGCCAGCAGTGGAAGTTCTCCTCTTGGGTGAGAAATTTAAAGAAAGTGAGAATAAATGAATATTTCAACAAACATGAAATATGAGGGGGAATCAATATGCTATGAGGGCAATGGAGAAAAAGAGGATTTTTTGTATCGTGACAGCAAGCTGGTCAGGAGAGCAACTTTCTCCCCTGCTGCTACCAAAAGGGAACATGTTGCACATGGCCGTGTCACAGCAAGTCAAATTTCTATCAACAGTGAATGATGGCAAGAGGACATTTGTAGCACCTATAAAAGAATACTTCAAGAAAACAATTGAAAAATTATAGCCAAATATCAAGGAAACACTAAAAAAAAAAATTTTCATAAATTAAAACACCATCTTTATTGGATTAGGAAAAATGGATATCTATAGAAGAAAACATAGCCTTCTATAGAGAAGAGAGAGAAAAACTGAAAGCTGAGTAGCATTAAAAATATATTTTGAAGAAAACCTAGCAGAAGACAAATTCCAACACTGAAGATCCACCATAGATGTAAGATACAACAAAGATTAAAGGAAAAAAATCTTTTATATGTATGTACATATACTTATATACTTATAAGAAGTTTCTACATGCTGTATAATTATAAGAAGTGTATGTGTCTGTGAAAGTGTATATATGTATATAAAAGTGTATGTATATATGTATATGTATTATAAGCACATACACATTTATACACTTATGTGTATACATACACATACATACATATACTTTTAAATACTTATACAAATATATATGTACACACACATATAAACACACACACATATACACCCAGATCGATTTCTAAAGAAATAGATAATTTTAAGTATCTAGCAGAAGATTTCATGGAATTTCTACCAAGTTAAAAACACAATATTTAAATAACTTGGATGGAAAAGAAGAAAAATTTCAACATTTTTATTTATGAAATAAGCCCAATATTGATGATATAACAATCCAAGTAGGATTGAATATAAAAGGAATCATAGCTATAATACTAACAAAAGTGGTCTATATAAAGTGTTAATAAACGAAACCCAATACTGTATTATTGAATAAATCTATATTGTGTATTATGCAGAATAATTCCTATAATCCAGTGACTTTTATTTTAGCAATAGAAAATGGTTCGGTGTTATGTAAACTGGTGACCTAGTTAATCATTACAATTAAATCAACTAGAGAAAATGTAAGTTGTGATAGATCAAGTTCAGAAATAGACATATATAAATGCATATAGGAAATTATATAACCTAGTAGTATTTTGAATGAAAGAAAGAGTTGAACTACTCAATAAATGGCATTGAAATGACTGAAGTTATGGGGGAGAGTTGACTCCAGTTTACACAGGTATAAATTTTAAATGGGTTAAACACTGTTAAAACAACATTATAAAAATACTTCAAAACATGTATTTTTTAATTTTATAAATGTAACGTAAATTAGGGATGTGTAACTAGATTACAAAATCCAGATACCATAATAGAAGGATTTAGAGACATGAAAGTATTACTAAAAACCAAAAGCAAAACAAACAAAAATAAAAAACTGTCAATCAGAAATCAATAAACTACCAACTGGGAAACTATTTGCATATCACAGCACAGTAAGTGGGCTAATATCTCCATTTTATAAAATGCTCATAAAAATCCATACAAAAATGACTTAAATGAACATGAAATGGTAGATATTTAAGTAGACATTTCCCAGAAAGAGAAATACTAATAGCATTTAAACATATGAAAGATGCTTAGCCTCCTTCAAAATGAAAGCAATGTAGATATCAACTGAAGAGTAAAATGTTTTACCTATAGATTGACTATGATGCAGGACTTTTATAACATGGTTTCTTGAGGACTCGGGAACACCTACTAAAATAAATGTAAAGTTTTACACACTTTATAAAGAACACTTTGATATCAGCAAACAACATTACAATGTAAAAATTCTGAGGTCTAATAATTTAATTTCTAGAAATTCAGGCATATGTGAAAATTTGAAGTACAGTTGACCCTCGAACATTGAGAGGGTTGGGGCACTAACCTGGTGCACTTGAAAATTTGAGTGTAATTTTTGACTTCCCAAAGACTTAATCACTAATAGCCTACTACTGACCAGAAGCCTTACCAACAACATAAACAGTGGATTAAAATACATGTTGTATGTTATTTGTATTATACACGCTATTCTTAACAAAAAAATAAGTTAAAGAAAATAATGTTAATAAGAAAATCATAAGGAAGAGAAAATATATTTACTACTCATCAGGTGGATGTGGGTCATGATAATGATCTTCATCTTCCTCGTCTTCATGCTGAGTAGGTCTGAGGAGGAGTAAGAGGAGGGGTTGATCTTGCTGTCTCAAGAGTGGCAGAGGTGGAAGAGGTAGAGGAAGTGGAAGGGAAGGCAGGGAAGGCAGTCACACTTGTAACTTTAATTTTAAAAATTCACATTTAAGTGGGCCTGTTCAGTTCCAACTTGTGTTGTTCAAGGGCCAACTGTATATTAAAGTTATTATGCATTGGCACAGAGCTGTTCATAGTGAAGTGTTGTATAAACTTAACTGTCAGTTCAGGATTGTCCAAATAAATTAGAGCACACTTGTACAATGGGATATATTTAGCAGAAAAATGAGCAAGTCCTTTCTATAGAAGGATCAATAGACATTTAATGTGAATAAAGAATGGTGTTGAGTATATATAGTATAATATTAGTTTGGTAACATAAGCAAAATATTTGTAAAAACATTTGCTTCCCAATAACATGATTATATTTTGAGTAATAGTTGTACCGAGTGGACTAAGGATGATTTTCACCGAATAACCATATATATTTAGGTTCTGTTTAATGGTTTAACTACTCAAAAAGTAAATAAAGTTATATTAAGGGCAACTTATTCCAACGAGCAGGATTAAAAATATTTTGAACAAAAATATTATAACTTAAATATTATCTACTTATTAAGAGACAAAGTAAATGCCTATAATATTCCACTATACTCTAATGTTTTGTTTGGACCAAAGATGGAAATAATTTAAAAAGCAGTATCTTTAAAAAAAAAAATCTTAGTCTAATAAAGTACACTTAACGATGTGCTGCTTAAACTCCATCACTTCAAGTTTTACCTGTAAAGTCATGTAATTAATACTTAAAGTTAGAGGAGGAAGAGAAATAAGTAGCTATTCATCTGAATACATTACAGTTGAATTACAGTTGATCTTTAAATAACATGGGGTTCAACTACACCATTCCACTGATACGAGATTTTCCTCATCCTCTGTCATCCCTAAGACAGCAAGGCCAACTATTCTCCTTCCTCAGCCTACTCAGTGTGAAGAAAATGTGGATTGAGACTTTTATGATAATCCATTCCCACTTTATGAAAAACACATATATATTTTCTCTTTCTTATGATTTTAACATTTTCTTTTCTTTAACTTACTTTACTATTAAAAACACAGTTATATATATATCATATAAAATAGGTGCTAATTGACTGCATATGTTATTGTTAAGACTTCTGGTCAACAGAAGGCTATTAGAAGTTAAATTTTTGGGGAATCAAAAGCTTTATGGGGATTTTCAACTGCCCCTGGGATGGTGCTCTTAACTCTAGAGTTCTTCAAGTGTCAACTGTATTCTTGCGTATTCTGTTAGAGCCGTAAGGTGTCCAATTTAGAATAGTAGGAGTTGGTACAAACTTTTCTATTTGGTTCACCATGAGTAATCAGCCAGTAGTTAAATACTGATTATAAAAATGTCCTGTGTGTGTGTGTGTGTGCGTGTATGCATGTGTGTATATGTGCACGTGTGCAGGTATTGGATACTTTTTATTACTATTAATAGACATAAAGACTCCTCCTTGTTTTGCTGAGACTGTTAATTTATGAATTTACTATGTACTATGTATATTTCATTATTTCATTGTGAAGTTTGATATAAACATCTCTTTCATGATGCTTGTGAGGTTATTCCAGAAAGAGGCCATGACTTTTTTCATCAGTATGGCTTTATCATTTTACAGAGTGAATGACAACAATAGTTTGTTGAACAAATGCATTGATATGAGATCTACTTCATAAAAATGCAAATGAATGGATGATGGAAATTAGAAGAAATCATATTGAAAATTATGACTGTGACTCTTCTCTTCCAGCTTATCTACATTTTTTGCTTCAGAATAATTCTTACTTTTCTATTAGTGTCATAGAAATTATAAAGGGTCTAGTCCAAAATGCTTATCTCATATCTGTTATTCAACAACAGGAGGCCTTGAAGCTATGTATTTTTAATTACTTTATAATTACATATATTTCATGATGGAATTCAAATTGAGAAACATGTTTCTCTCGTGGATACAAAAAGTCTTGTCATTGCCAAGGTGCAGCCATTTCTGACAATTAAAGTTCTTTATATCAAGAACTGTTTTCATTTTCCAAGATGCTGAGAGGGACAAAACATTAATTCAAGTGTTTTACTTATTTTTTTATTACATTCATGGACTTGTTGAGATGAAAGTTAGAAACAGAGGTAAAAAATAACTTTCATCAGAGATTTAGGAAGAAGACTCAGATATATAGGAAAACATTAACATAGTGCTTAAGTCAAAGAGAGCACATCACCCACATACATAGCTTTAGCTTTTGGGGATTTGATATGGTTTGACTCTGTGTCCCCACCCAAATCTCATCTTGAATTGTAATCTCCATAATCCTCATCTGTTGAGGACAGTACCTGGTGCGAGGTGACTGGATCATGGAGACAGTTTTCCCCACGCTCACTCATGATAGTGAGTGAGTTCTCACTAGATCTGATGGTTTTATAAGTCTTTCACAGTTCCTCCTATGCTCTCTCTCTCTTTCTGTCTCTCATTCTTGCTCTCTTGACTGCTGCCATTAAGATATACCTGCTTCCCTTCCACATGATTGTAAGTGTCCTCAGGCCTCCCCATCTATGCTCAAGGAACTGTGAGTCAATTAAACCTCTTTTCATTATAAATTTCCCATTCTCTGGCAGTTCTTTATAGCAGTGTGTAAACAGACTAATACATGATTGATATAAATACAAATAAAATACCCATTTGCCATACAGCCTCTCCCAATCCTGTGACTCTGACAACTCTCAGAGACAACTCTGATTCAACTAAGCAAGCTTACACCGACTATACCTATATTACAAAATGCTTCCAATTCTGTCTCACTCTAAATATAAAAGTACATCTATCTAAAGTCTACTTTCTATATCTAATATACCTAACCTGAAAGTATGTGAAATTATGAGAAAGGCAATGAATTAATTTCAATATCTGTTCTTTTCTCTACATTATTTAAGCACACCATTTAACATTCCAATAAGCTATCGAATTATTTGTCAATTTCAATAATAAAACGTTTCTAGACTTTTAAAAAACTCAGATGTTATGGTATAGCCATCCTTTTTTACTGTTCTTTCAAAATTGTTTTTTCAGTAAAAGTCATTAAAAAAGTTAATTATAATAAACATTAAAACACAGTTTTAAAGTATTTATTATGTACCTGGTACTGTGCCTTATAATTTATGGAAATTATCTAACTTAATTATTACAACCCTTTGAAATAGTTATTAGTATTGTTCAGTTTTACAGAAGAGGACATCAGGCTCTGATTAATTACCTTCCATTCTCACTTGAGCCAATTCCATTCCAACACTTCAAAAAAAAAAAAAAACTATTATATTATTGCCAGTGTTACAAATAAAAATCCCCTTTGAAAATCTAATGTAAAATTTTAATTTACTTTCTGCCTGATCTTCCTATAGCACTGAATCTTCCTACTACCATTTACCTAGAAACGGTTCCTTTATTTCAGGGACAACATACTTTCTCTTCTCTCTCCTGTTTCACTTGCAGGTCCTTCTTACTTTATTCGGAAACTAGTCACGCAGTCTCCAACCACATAACTTTGAAATGCTCCGCAGTTTAGTTTGAGGTCTCTTTGTTTATTGTTAAGATTCACTTTCCTGGTTCCTAAATCCTGTCTCATGGCTTTAAATATCTTATATGTACTGATAACTAAAAAAAAAAAAATGCATCTCCAGTCATGGCCGCTATTTTAAAATCCAGAGTCATGTGTAATTAACAATTCAACATTTTTCCTTGAACATACAGTACGGTAGACAATCTCAAATTAATATGCCCCAATTTGAGCTCAATCTAACCTTTTCATAGTTCGGTCACCCCCTTCAGATTTGCTTTTATTCAAGGGTTCCATATTTTATAAAAACAAACATATAAAATTATTTGCAAAGAGCTTCTATCCTAAAAGGAAGTGAGAATGTATGACTCTTTTGCTCTCTGGTTTCTCATCTCACTCAGAAAACACATATACTATCCTTTGTGCACCAGAGAGCACAATCTTTAAAAGTAAAGGTTTGTATTTCATTTTGTATGTATTTTATCATCAATTTCCTTCAAATACCTATTTCTGGTTACTACAAACCACAGATTACTAGAGACTTTTCAGCATAATAAGAAACAAACTAAATATTATAATAAATAATATTCTGAAATAAGGAAAGACGTCTGATGAATCTTACCATTTTCAGGAAATCCACCTGGAATCCCATTCTCACAGTATTGCAACTCCCTCATTCTTCCTTCAGCCGGTCACTGTGTACCTAGTCTTTTCAGTCTCTCTACCAACAACAACAAAAAAAGATTTCCTCAGGAATGATTCTAATAGAGGAGTCGTAGTTAGATGAACCAAAGCTTCAAATTCTACGTTTTCATATATATACATATATATTTAACTTTAACAATAAAAATCTGATAGACTTTAATGCTCTTATACTTTATAATTCATTTAGGAAAAGAAGGACCACGTTTGCAGCTACTCCTGCTAAGTTACCAAGGGTTTTTTTCAATACTAATCTTCACAATTCGTATTCAAATACTAAGAATCTCTAATCCCTTTAAAAATACATGTATATTTCCAATAATTTGACATAAGCTCTCAAAAAGTCATTACATTTTGAGGGTATAATTGAAACGATCTAAACATTAATGCCAAGTAATGACTATAATAGTTCACACATATTAAATAGTTAATACGTATGTGGAAGGCATTGTTACATGTATGTTTATACACACAAACATATACACGTGTGTGTATAAAATCTCAGTGAATCCCCACAAAAATTATTAGAACTAGTAATTAGACCCAGTCGTTCTAATTCTGTAACCTGTCATCTTAAACCACTATAGAATAAAACTTAAAAGCTATCATTTTCAAAGATAATTTTGAAACTTGCATTGGGCAAGTAGTAAATAACTGTGCTCCTTGGTTCCCTCATCTGTCACATGGGTAGAACCTACACTATTACATGAAGATTTGAGTAGTTAATACATAGACTATTTTAGTATTTATAGATGTAGAATATAAAAGAGAATTAATAAGTTTTAAGGACAAAAATTGAGAGGAAAAAATAGTCTCATTTTCAAGCCTGCTAAACATAAGATGTTTCTTAAATTTAATTTATACAGGCAGGGTAAGTGGGCATACTAAAAATTAAGCACCTTTGATTTGAGATTTTAGAAAGGGTAAATTGTTGTTATTTAGAGAATTGCAATGTATTTTAATTTGTGAGCAGGAGGTCATGGTGTTACTTAGAAACAGTGACAAGAAAGTTTTTGGCTATTAAAAATGGAAATGGAAAAAAAGAAAGAAAGAAAAGCCAAGAGTAATCATTTAACTCCAACAAGCAGTTTTTAGAAAATATTTTATTTGATTATCAGCTTCAATTTGAAAGGTTGTATATCTGATAAACATAACACAAAGAAAAAGCTTGATAATTAACAAAATACTCTATAGTATTTCTTTTTTCATCTCTGTCCAAGTCAGATTCTTGCAAGCACTGGGAAATTAGTGTTTATTCAAGATTTAATGACAATGTTAATGCCACTGTCAATCTGGATTTTTTAGCTAGAAAGGCAAATCTGATTTACATTAACCTGAACACCTTAATAACTAATTAAAATCTCAGCCTCTTGGCTAAGTTTTTAGACATTTATTCTGTTTAACTCAGCAACAAAATATTATTAGTCACTTTCTTTTGAGAAAGGTGAGTCTAATTTATTGGTACTATTAGGGCATTTTATAATCTGCAACCCAATCAGCCTTAACAAAAGATTTTATATTCAGCATGACTCAAATATTTTACACAATAACTTACTGAAAAATAATGCCTGCCATTGCATTTCTGCTCTAACATACTGCAGTGATTTTGTGTTTGCACATATTTATCCAGGTCATAGGTTTGCTTGAAAAAATGTAAAACAAAGAATGCATATAGATTGTTAAAGAAATTCTCCCAAGTTTGTTCACGCATATTAGATCCTAAAAACGAAATAGGTTAGTGTATTTTTTTCTGAACTGAAATAGATTAACAGAATATATTAACTGAAATAACTTTGTCCTATTATTTATAATTCTTATTAGACACACGTAATTTAGCCTATGTCTGAGTAGGAAGACTCTATAAAGGACATCAATCAAGTATACAATATAATTTTCTTTAATTTTGATCTGAAAGACTTAATAGAAAGACTGAAATTCTGTTAAAAAATTGATTACATTCTACTGGATTTGGCAAATATGTAGCATCAGCAATAAAGTACTTAATCATCATTTATTGTGTTTAGTGTATGATTTATTATATATCTACTTTTTATACCCCTCAAAGTATTTGCAAAATTAATAGAACTTTCTTGAGAATATAGTGACTCTCCTCAAAATCCACTTAATAAATTGATAGCCTCAAATTTATATTTCATCTACTCTTCCAAAATAATTATCTGTAAATCACAGAATTCAAGGAAAGAGATGGTTTACAAAAGGAAGTATGACTTCTCATGTTAAAGGCTGTTGAGAGCCCCGGTAAAGTTATGACTGGTTGTATACATGTAACACTCTTAGAAATCATGATTTTCATAAAATGTCACTTCAGCACAATTACCAGGTCAGAATCAACATGGAAAAAATGGGGGTTATAGGTTGACAAATCTGTTGGTTTGTTTATTGAATTTTTAAATTACATAGCTACTGTAGTTTTCTTTAGTCATATATTCATATTACACTGTGTGTCGGGCAGCTATTTTGGTGTGGCATATACAGTGATGATACAGTGATGAGCAAATGTAGATATAAGCAGCATAGAGTTTCACGTGGAAGGCTGCCATCAACCTAGAATTTTCCCAATTTTGAATTGTACTTGTACTGAGAGCTAGATACAGTGCTGAAAGAATTTATAACAGGGCTATCATGTTGCCAGATTCCAGGAAGTTTCCTCTGAAGTAGCGTATATTTTAAAAGAGTTTTTAGTTAAATATGGTGGTACCTGAAGAAAGTTTAAGTATATCAGTATGTATGAAAAGTGAACTTCTTAAGGTACATGAGAAACAGGTGCTTTGTAATAACAAAAGTGAGGATAGTTTTCAAAATCCATTGGTTTTAAATTTAGTATTTTGAATGTGAAACCATTAAAATATTAAATTACTGGCTTTCTCTAAAATACCTGTTGAGAGTGAGTATATGTTTGATGATGGTGGTGAAAGGAGGAATTCTGATAGTATTTGAGGAAAATACAGAAAAATTAGTATGATTTTGCAGGCAGTGGGAAAGGGGAGGTCAAAGACACTCTGTGGTATTGCTGATAGTTTTGTAGATCTGTTTGAGAGTGTCATCAATCATTGCAAGCAAATGTAATAGATAAAATGATGCCATAGAGTCAGAGACACAATGAAGGAACTAAAACAACATAAAGAATATAGAAAGTTATGGATTTAATGACACGGATGAACTTTTTCCCCAGGATGATAGGTATCTAGAACTCAGAGCTTATTTTCTGATACAAGTTTGATATTTTATGATAATACATATCTGAAAAAACTACATTTTAATCAGCATAAACATATAATAGTAATTATTTTTTGAGTTAAGTGATATAATTATATTTCCTTTAAGTAATTATTTCCATTTCTTTAGAGTTGATATTTGTCTCATATTTTTATCTTCTTTGGTGTATTCAGACCTATAGTTAATCTTTCTGCCCCTCCGTTACATTTGTACATCTCCAATTAATCTTGTATTCTAAATGGCTAAATATAATTTTTATCTTTTTTCATGAGGCAGTTTTCAGGGAGGCTTACCTTTCCTTAATTGAATCAGGACTCTATTTTCAGCAACTTTTGGTACATTTGATACTCCTGGATTCTCCATTGCCTCTCTTCCATTGGATTCATACTTGGGAAATCCTATGTTTTGTCTTGCGCTTATTCCCCTATTTTGCTGAGATATGTTTTCGCAGTAAGTTAATCGGGGTACATACAATAATAATTTTTTAGGTCTGTCAGTCTAAAGCTATCCATTGGAATTCTAGTTGATTCAAGAGCTTTGTTGAAGGTACATCTTCAACAAAGAAGGACTGTTCTTTGGGGTGTGTGTGTGAGAGAGAGAGAGAAAGAGAGAGAGAATTACTTAACCATGTAATTATAGTTCTATTCTAGGATTCTCTGCTTTGTTCCACTAATCTATCTATCCTTACTCAAATTTCACTCTGTTTTTATAATGTCTTAAAACATACATTGTAAGCCCTCCATATCTGTACTACTTTTAAAAGATCATTTTGTAATTATGAGTCTATTTCTATATATTTAATACATTTTAGAATCAACTTGTCAATTCATGGAAGAAACAGTTTGCTGAGATTATGACTAGAATTGCACTAAGTCTTCAGGTCCATTTGGGAAACTGCAAGGAAGAAAAGACATTCCCAGGATGAAATTTAATCAAGAAATGCCCAATATTTTCTGAGTTAGATTTCAGAATTTCCAGTAACCCCTTTCTCATTTCCATTTCCCCATTTTTGAACAAAAATTTCTGTAACAGTTAGGTATGCATTTCCTTCTAGGTTGTATGTAGGATAGGGGCAGTAAATTTGACTTTATAATTTCACAGATCTAAAGATGGACAGAATGTACTCAAGGACCTGTGCTCAAGAAATATCAGCAGAGCATCCTCAGGAAGCCTGACCCCCTATGCTTCATGCCTTTCCCATTGACAAAATACACCCACCTCCCAAGGCATTCAAGAGTCCCATCCTATTACAGCATCATCTCAAAGTTGCATGGATTTTTCAGTCTCTTTGAATTATATAAACGGGATTAGACTTTAAAATTAGACTTTAACTTCCCATAACAATATTGAATCTAAGGTTGTGACTCTTCGAAAAGGTATGTGAAATTTATATGGCCATTGGGATGGCTTGGTTTTAGCTTGTTTATCCCAAACTCTTTAGCAGTCAGTAATATAGTGGCTCTCCACCCCTAATTTGAAAAATGAATATTGAAAGAACTTGTTAATCATACTTTGATTTTTAAAGTGATATATTCTTTATGCTTTTGTCATTATATATAAACATAGAAATATATTATATACGATAGCAAAATATGTGTGTGTGTACATCATACATATATATGATACTGACTTAGTCCATGTATATATACACATATATACATATATACACATATATACACATATATACATATGTATACATATATACACACATATACATATGTATACATATATACACACATATGTGTATATACATATATACATCATACATATATATGATACTGACTTGGTCCACTTGTTTTGCTATAAAGGAATACCTGAGACTGGTTAATTTATAAAGAAAAGAGATTTATTTGGCTTGCAGTTCTGCAGGCTGTATGAAAAGCATGGCATCAGCATCTGCTTCTGGTGAGGTCCTCAGGCTGCTTCTGTTCATGGGAGAAGGTGAAGGGGAGTAGGTGTGTGCAGAGATCACATGGTGAGAGGAAGACAGCAAGAAAGGGAGAAGATAGCAAAACAGGGAGAAAGAACACGCCAGGCTCGTTTTAACTATCAGCTCTCATGGTAACTAATAGAGCAAGAACTCATTCACTACCTTGAGATCAGCACCAAGCGTTCATAAGGGATCCCCTCCCATGATCCAACCATTCGGCCCCAATCCCAACATTGAGGATCAAAACTCAACATGAGATTTTGAAGGGTTAAATATCTAAACCATACCAAATACTTGCTCAAGTTTTAGTCATTATTTTTAAACAGAGATTATGCTTTATCTTCTCTATTACATCATTCACATATATAAATGGAATTTTTATAATAATGTGAATAGGAATTCAGAATGAAAATAGCTTAAATAAATGCCCTAAAAACATTTTCTTTTAAATATGCCATGAGACTACAATGAAGAGCCTCACAATGTTTATTGTTATTCACAGAAAGTCAAATTTTAAGATTTTCTCAGTTTATTTATTTTAAATTTTCACATTCATAATAGTAATTTGTTTTAAATGTTTATTGCCATGAGATAATGATTAAAACTGTAAACTAATGAACAAATGAAAAAATAACAGCTATGTGCTCATAAGACTAGCATATTTATCAAATTAAATTTGGAGAGCAAACATATAAATGAATGAAAAATATGTTACTATATTAGAGTCATTTTGGTTTTTATTTTAAAACAAAATCAAAATACAAATCAAAATGTACTTTTGAAATGGACTTTTTTTTCAATATTAGATTCACATGGAGAATATTAACTTTGCCCAAAATGGAACAATGTTAGGTTTTAAAAATAATTTTCCTAAAGAAACTGAAAATAATACATTTATTTGGCTATTAATTTGCCTAAGGATAAATTCTTGGTTTTGCTTTTATTATTAAAAAAGTTAATCTATTCTGCATTTCTCTTTAGGGTTTCAAAAACAATTCCAAAATGAAGTCTAAGTTTTTCTGCCTCATGCTCATTAAAAGCAGTGAAACCTCTGACTGGTTTATGAAAAAATTATTTAAGAGTTAGGAAGCTGCAAGCCAGTTAAAATGCTTTGCTTAAATGTTTTGAAGACTCTCAGTTAAGATAGTTCTAATGTTACATGAAGCTCTGTTTAGAACTTATTGGTTGTTTAGAAGGAAGAAGTAGGGAAATATCAATGCAAAGGAAATAGCTGTAATGGAAAAAAAGGAACCTTTCTCCCTAAGGCTTAGAGACTCTTACACCATTTCCCAAGCCTTCTTAAAACAGATTTCCTCCAAAACAAAAGGCAAATCTCTCTTATAATGCTACACAGAAGATAAAAAACAATTTATAAAATCTAAACCCAAAAGTGAACTTAAAGCACTAAATTCTCTACATAAATACACAGTGCCATCCGTGGTCTTAATTTGATTCACATATTGTTGTTTATATTGTATTTGCTCTATATTTATAGCCTATTGCTCAGTCGCACTGAAACACATTGTGTTGTGACTATATGCTTTAGTATTTTTTTTTACTATGTCTTTGAAAATAAAGAGCTACCATATTTCCACTTTCTCCTAAATTTCTAAAATTTTAACAGAGTTTCATGGATACAAAGTCAGTCAGTGAATGGGCATAAAATGCCTGATTAATTTCTTAAAACTGTATAAAATTTGTTACATATCTTCATATAAGTGTTCTCAAGAAAGTTTTCTTAAGCTTCTTTAAATTGTTAAAGAGGTCCTAAAACACAAAATCGTTACCACCAACTTACATTTGTTTATTAAGTTTCAAATCTGTAGAATGTATATTAAGCACATTTTGGTTTAATAAAAATATTTATTTATCACCACATTATTCTCAGAGCTAGCATATCACATGATACATGGGAGTGCTTAGTATGTATTTATTGAATGTTTAAATAAACAAACAAACAAACCCAACAGTTTTGGACGCTGAAGCCTAAATAAGTTAACTCAATTGCTCAAGCTCACTGAAGCCATCATGTACAAGTTAAAACATGCATTTCTGGTGTGTCTGATATAATCACCAAATGGGAACATTTAATGCTCCAAAGTACTAAAAAACATTTGAGACTTCAACATGTCTCTTGTGTTGCTTTCACAAAGAAATATTCTCCGGCCTCTACCTTTTCCCCCACCTGAGTTAGCTTATCCCTTTACTTTCGCAAACCTCCATCACAACATAATCTTTTGCAACTTGCAATAGTTTTTGCTAATCCACATGGTATAAATACTTCTACCAAGGCTGATTTTCAGCTATTGGTGTGATGTCATGGGACACAGAGTTCAGAAGAAAAGAACATGGTGGGTTCAATCCAATTGATAGTAGCTGGCTGTAGCACCTAAGTTCAGTCTTCCTGATTTCCACCAACGGACTGGTATGACTTGATTCTCCAATAGGTTAGTACTTTACTTAGTTCAAAATAGATATTTATTAATTGGGTGAGAGTATAAAGTAGGTAAATTTTAAGGCATATTTCTCATACTTAAAAAAAGAAATAATAGAAGATATGTCAGGACATTTAGCTTTAAATATCAATTTTGTGTGTATGTAGTAGGCTTAATTCAAAAGATGTCACAAGATTCTTGACTAGGGCGTATTATTTAAAACACTACTCTAGACACTACTGTAAAGGGACATTGAAGATGAAAAGATAAATTAACATTTAAAATTAGATAACATTAAAATAGGCAGACTATGCTGGCTTATTCAGGTGAACTCAAAGAAATCACACACTGGTAAAAGCAGAAAAGGAAAACAGAAGAGTCAACCAGAAATATAAAAAGCATATGAAAGAATTAAGGAGCAATCAATAGTCTTAAATATGGGCTACCCAGAGGATACAAACAGTCTTTAAAAGAATAATCCTCTTCAGTGTCAGCAAGGAAATATAGACCCCAGTGCTAAAACTGCATGATAATGAATTTGGCCAACCCCCTGAATGAGACTGGAAGTAGATTCTCCCTAGAGTCCCCAGATAAGAGCTTCAAATGACTGACACCAAACTCTGACACACAAAATTGTAGGACAATAAACAAGTGTTGTTTAAGTTACTACATTTGTGGTAAATTCATTGCAGCAGTTATAGAAGAGCAATATAGTGGGTATGGAGAGACAAAGCTTGCTGTAATGCCTTTGAAAGTTGTATAGAGAAGTGACAAAGTGAAAAATGCATACGTGGATTTCACTAGGGCTGGTAGTCCAAGCCTTCAGCAGCAGGAGGAGCAGCTACATGTAAAGCCAAATTTCCTTTTCTTTTATGAAGTAGTAATCGTGAGTCATTTATGGATGAGGCTGAAGACGAATGTTCTGCGTCCTATAAAAGCAAATTCTTTGCTTTTACCAAGCTAATATGTTGCACCTCTCCCCACTCAAGTTTTTCCTTTGAAAAATTATTAAACTAATTTCAGTCTTCATTTGCAAATTAAAGTTACTTATCTACCTTGGTTGTTTAAAGAATAGACTGTTAAGATTTGTATTCAGTCCACTGGTCATACACCAAAACTAAATAAGGTAAAACATATAATGACATGCATAACGAGTGAAACACAAGATAATCATCTTAATGTGAGATGGGGAGAGTTGTTTATTTTCTTCTGATATTTTAAAATATTATGCTTAATTAGATTTTAAATTGCTAATGTGGATCTTATGTATTCATGCAGATAGATATAAACAAGAACAGCCATAGAAAGACATACACATATTTTGGGTTTTTAAAAGAAAAAACAAGAATCTTATATCCCTTAAAATATATCACCTACCATATACATGGTAATTATGGTAAGTAAAACTTTGTGTTTCAATTAGGATTGCCAAAATTAAAATATAACTAGGAAATATTTTATAATAAAGTATGAACCAATCTTTTTTTCAAAAAGTAACTTTATAGAAGGGATTAGAGTCAAACGAGCATAAAACCGGAATACCAGATATTCCTATTAAGTAATATCTTTGGAATATTTATTCATAAATATACGTTGACTGATAGATTAACAAGTTGTTACTAGGATTTCTGCACTGAAATTCTAGGATGCTGGCTACTGAAGTGATAGCTTTATTTCCTATTCTCAATAATATTACTATTTAATTAGAGAAGACTGACTAATGCACATGAGATAATTAGCAAGTAATGAAAAGCAGTATGAATTCATGTGATAAATGTGGAACCAACTTTATTCAAGAGCACTACTTTTTGTAAAACTAATAATATAAACACTCTTTGAAGAAAAACAAAAAAACAAAAACAAAAACAAAAAACAAAAACAAAACCGAAAAACAGCAAATGACCAAAGGAGAGGAGATATATGTAACTATTATAATTTTCGGCATAAATAAGTTCTTATCATAGCTTCTTCACTTTGTTTTTAAGTTTCTGAGCCCCTTCTGTTAGAACCAGTATGACAGTAATTACTATTTTTATTCTCTGTACTGTCTTGTTCTGAATGTTCATATGGATTTTTAGACTTCTGTTTATATAACATTTTATTCTCTCTGAGAAAAAAATAGGTTTCATTACTAAAAAGAAATTTTATGCAATGATTAGGTTTTCAAAAACACTGTTCAGAGTTGTCCTTGTATTTTCAACAAATTAATCAGTTTCTACTCAAAGAGAGAAACCTCTATTATTCACATACAATCAGATCAAGTATAATTGTAAGGTGACTCTGGAAAGAAAGTCACACATCTTCTAGATTGCAGGATATGTAAAACAGGCTCTGATGCTTACCATAATGAATAAAAGACATAGGTAATAATTTGTTTTTAATTTTTGTTCCATAACATGACGAATGACTGATAGAAAACATAACATTTCTTTTGGTTTATCAGGGACAAAATAACTAGAACAATATATAATAGCCTTAATTTTAAAAAAATCCAATAACAGCCATCCTTACTTTATGGTTTTTCTTCTTACCCATCTTCATTCTTTTGATTTACTCCAGAACGAAATCTATCAAGCGCAAGAGGCACTCATATCCCTATTTTGGTTTGATTACATTTTAATTATCCCTTGATTCCCTGTTTGCCACGAAATCTGTGAATTATAATTTGGCTTTTCATTTAGTTTTCTCTCTAGGGAGAAAATATGCTGACCAGAAGAAGTCTCTATTTAGTGCTGTTGGCAGTTGTATTTAATATCAATGCTCCCCCAATTAACTTTCTGGCACAGAAGTTGTTCTATCTTAAATTGGGTTTATACAAGATACTATTATTAACTTTATTCAATCTTGAAAATTAAAATAATCATATTTTTGGTTTTATTAATGTAAGAAACAAACATTTGAATATAATATACTTAAGGGTTTTATTCCAGTCCTGCCAAATAAACAGATGACCCTCTTCCGATGGCACCCCTTTTTCTTGAATTTACATTTTAAACAAAATATAAACTTTTAAAAAAAATTTCCAAACCTGCACCTTCCTAGTCTCTGCTTCGGGAATATTATCATTTGCTTAAATAC
Source organism: Mandrillus leucophaeus (assembly GCF_000951045.1). Classification (NCBI taxonomy): domain Eukaryota; kingdom Metazoa; phylum Chordata; class Mammalia; order Primates; family Cercopithecidae; genus Mandrillus; species Mandrillus leucophaeus. The sequence continues at coordinate 1,190,991 of NW_012102898.1, forward strand.
TTAAGTCATTACAATGGTTAACTTGATTTCTCTTTTCTATTTAAAACTATATTCAATATATTAATTATGTCCATTATGACATAATTTGGCATTAATTTGTCCATTTCTGTTTGTTTATTCTGCCATCATGCTAATTCATGCCAAAAGCATCTTTCCATTAGAGACTATATCAACATCCTAAGAGGCGTTAAATTTCCATTTTTGTACATACTCATTTTCATTTTCTATACAATTCTGAAAATGTGTCCTTAAAAATTATAGGCGTGAGCGTTGTCTCACGCCTATAATTCTTACACTCGGGAGGCCAAAGCAGGGACATTGCTTAAGGCCAGGAAATTAATACAAGACTGGACAGGATCCAGTCTCTACAAAATTAAAAACAAAATAGCTGGGTATGGTGGCTCACGCCTGTAGTCCTATCTATTAGAGAGGCTGAGGAGGGAGGATCACTTAAACCCAGGAGTTTGAGGCTGCAGTGACATAGGATCTTGCCACTGCACTCCAACCTGTGCTACAAAGTAAAACACTGTCTCTAAAAGATAAAATAAAAATGCAAAACTTAAAATGACACACTTCTGATTACCCAATGGTATCTCACTGGAAATTGAATAAAACCCATTATGCTCAGCATGCCTGTTTCGGTCTGTTTTGGTTACTGTGATAAAACATTATAGACTGAGTAGTATGGAAGCAACAGAAATGCATTTCTCACAGTTTTGGAGACTGGAAAGTCCAAGATTAAGTCACCAGCAGATTCTCTGTCGGGTGCGGGCCTACTTTCTAGTGCATAGATAATGCCTTCTTACGTGTCTTTACATAGGGAAAGGAGTGATGGATTATTCTAGGGTGTCTTTCATAAGCCCACTAATCGTAAGGATTCCCTTCTCATGACCTAATCATCTTCCAAAATTTCCATCTCCTGATACCGTAACCTTAGGTATTAGAATTTTAACGCATGAATTTTAAGGGGACACAAAGATTCAAATCATAGCGATACTCTAAAAAATACTTCTTTAACTTTGCAAATATATCTCCTTGCTTAATTTGCATTAGTTTTACTAGATATTTTATCCTTTAAATTGCCAAATATTTTTATACCACAGGTTTTTGTAATATTCCCCCTATCTAGCAGAAATTTCCCTTATAATTTTTTTTTTAGCTCAGAGGAATAAAATATATGTTCTGATTGCTTACAATCTAGTAGACATCTGCAACACTACAGAATCCAATGATATAATGGCAAAGATAATGCTAAAGGTGTGAGAAGTTGGCTTAGCTAGAGGTGTGAGAGTCTTGCTTAGCTTACATCTTCGTCCCAAAATTTTCTGATTTTCTTAAGTAGAAGATCTCTGTTCCTAATTTTATTACTACCTACCACATTCCCACCTAGGCCTTTAACCCATTGCATGTGGCTACTCAGAAGTGTATTTGAGAAAGAGCCGTGAGAGGCCATGAGAGGTGTGAGAAGTTGACTATCAAAATGCAGTGTAGTGTATCTAATACAGGCAGGGGTAGAGATCTTCAGTAATTACAAATATACAAGTATAAATAGTATATCAACTACTTCAAATTCTTTTAATTTAATAGTTTGTTAAACTTTCTGCTAAGGATTATATTCCTTTCTCCAACACACTTTTTTTCTGGACAGGATCTTACTCTGGTTGCTCAGACTGAAGTGCAGTGGCATGACCACAGCTAACTGCAGCCTCGACTTCCCAGGCTCAGATGTTCCTCCCACCCTAGCTTCCCAAGCAGCTGGGTCTACAGGCATGTGCCACCACACCTGGCTAATTTTTGCATTTTTAGTGGAGACAAGATTTCACAATGTTGCCCAGGCTTGTTTCGAACCCCTGGACTCAAGCAATGCACCCACCTTGGCTTCCCAAGGTGCTGATATTACAGGCAGGAGCCACTTCCCCTGGCCCTTTCTCAAATACACTTCTGAGTAGCCACATGCAATGAGTTAAAGGCCTAGGTGGGAATGTGGTAGGTAATAATAAAATTAGAAACAGAGATCTTCTACTTCAGGAAATCAGAAAAATTTGGTACAAAGATAGAAGCTAAGCAAGACTCTCGAGGAAATTTTGAATTTAATATGATATTGATATGAGAATTGATGTTATTGTAAGACAGCCCAGTCCAGAAGTAGTTAGTTGACTATATTGGAAACATTGAGATATTTGAAAATGACGTCAATAGCTTGCTAGCATTCTTGGTTTCTCAAAATTAAATAGCAAGTGTTTTGCTTCTGTACAACTAGAATGCTCGGAGATGTAAACAGCTCTGTATTAGTTACATACACAATGATAAAGAAGAAAATCTGTCTACCATAAAGGAAGTCACATTCTCATTCTAACAATAGAAACATGCTTGTCAAAATCAGAATAAGAGATGATTAAAAAAAAAAAGGTTACCCAGGTCACAGCCCATAGAATCACAAAATAAATTTTAGAGGTCTTTAAAATAACTTAAAATATTCCCAAATGGAAAAAAAAATGAAACAAGTAGAAGAATGCATATGAAACTACATGACAGAAATTACTGTTAAGCTCATTACCTATAACTTAAGCCACGAGAGTAGAAAAGGCTTCACACAATGAGAAGAGATGATAAATAGAACCTCTGACTACTCCCAATTTACATACTAATTAAAAACGAGTCACCTGTCAAGAAAATACCAACATGATGTCAACAAAAGGTTTCAGCAGATTAGCAGAGTAATAGACTGGGAGTAAAGGCAGAAGTTATTACAAAAATGGAGATGTTGGCCAATTATTTAGGCATAATATCAAATATATTTTAAATAAAAATTCTAAACTGATCATTGTTTTGGATATGGAAAGTCCTTGGTGACACTAGCAAAAGGCATTTCAAATAAGTGCAATAACACTTTACTAATATACCTGATAATTCAGTGGTTGGCAACAAGATTATTGAAGTTGGCATCAGAATATGACTTTTAACATGAATTAACAATTACATATCTCAGTAAAACAGTGATCTTTTTAGTGATTCTCAATTTACTTTCTATGACCTCTGGCATTTAAATTTTATATAATAAACTCCAAAGATTTATGTCTTTCTAGGCTCCATTTGTTTTCGCCTTTCATTTTACCCTTCTCCTATTCCATTTTTTTTATGTCTCTGACTTCACTTGTAAAATAGATGAAAAATGTGTACCAAAAAAGTCATCTTTAATTAAAGTAATGAGTATATCATGTCTAAAAGTGTTGTTTGCTTCTCCTTGAAAATTTCTACTTTTTTTCTAAAAGAGTGAATGATCTATTTTAAAACTAAAATAATTAAAATGCAACTAAGAAAAATAAGAGGAGACAAAACAAAAACAGAAGATTTGATATAGAAGTGTCTGAAAACTTTAAAAACTTTCTACCAAATATTATTTTTCTGACAGTAATCCTGATGGGTGGGGTTATAATTAAATGGAATGCCTAAACTCAGTGGTGATGGGGAGAGAAAGGAGTGGCCGAGGACTGGTGGTGTCAGGGTAAAGCTCACAGTATTCAGTATTTAGAGCAAACATGTTCAAGACAATGACCCCTTCAGGAGGACTGAGGATTCTATTTTAGTAGAAAGTCAAGGATTTAAAAAATTATTCTGTTTTAGCCATTTATTCTTCTTCTTTTAAGTAAGAATTCTCCCTTAGCTATTGGACTTTGAAAAAGATTGGATATTAAATAATTACAAAAAGCTCATCAATGACTATGCATTTCCTGATACACTTAGGCACAAATTTGGACATTCCAAGTAGCTTTCTATCATTAAGAAGTGTAGCATAGACAATAGGGGAGAATTCTGTCCGTTGTCTTAATTAATTTTTATGCACTGTTTGAGAACCTTATTTGCATTATTTCAATAGATTTTATCATATTTTATTAGATAGGTGTCAGCACTTTTCTGTTTCAAAAATCAGATATTTGAGGCACAGAGGTTAAATATCTCAATCAAAGATATTTTCTATTGAGGAAAGGAGCCTGCATTTGTACCCATTCTATACTTCTAACCCTGTTTAAGATTGCAACTGCAAAGTGGAAAATAGGTAAAAAGATCGATTTACTTTATGCTAATTTTGCTAAAATAAAGTCATAAATATGTTTGTATGATGCACATTGTATCAGATAAAAAGCTTTTGTGAGGTAAATTAGAATATTGAATAGATTTATAAAATAAATCACTTTTCCATGTGTGTGGGGGGTGGTATAAAATAAATGTGTATTTTACATTGGAGTATATAAAAATTTAAGATTTATGGTAGCTTACAAAACACACAGAACATAGCAAGAAAAATCAGTTTCAATGTGGAAAAATAAACACGAATTGAAGTAAACGAAGAGAAATGCATGAAGAAAAAATTGTAGGTTAAGTAGCAAATAGTATCCCTTGTAGCTTTGAAGTGCAGACCAGCTACAGAAATAATCAACTATCAAATAAACTCTAAGCTATCTTGGTGTGTTTTCTGTTGTTTTCAAAGAATTTCAAAGACTGGGTAATTTATAGTGAAAATAAATTTATTTCTTACAGTTCTGGAAGCTGGGAAGTCCAAGTACATGGTGCTGGCATCTCAGTATCTGCTCAACTGCTAATGATGGAATCTTGCTGTGTCGTAACATGACAGAGGACATCACATGGCAAGTGAGAGAAAGTATAAGAAAGTGAGGCAAGAAAGCAGGCCAACCCACTTTATAACAACCCATTCTCTGGAGGTGTAACCAAGCCTGGCAAGAACTGCATTAAGCTCTTCATGAGGGCAGAGGCCCCATGACATAAACACCTCCCAGTGTTGGGAAGACTTTGTACCTCCCAACACTGTTACGTTGAGGAATTAAATTTTCAACGCACAAACTTTTGAGGGACATACTCAAACCATAGCAAAGGCATAGACAATTATTTTCTTTAGTATCCCAACTTACATACAATATGGAAATGCATATAAATAAAGTAGGCATAAAACTAATCTCCAAAGATATTGTGGAGTTATCTTGATTATTACAATTGCATTGATGTGAGATGAAATTATAAAGACCTATAGATTATATGGCTGAAATTCTTTTTTGGGTTTTATTTTGCTTTTTAAAATGTTTAAAAATGGTTCATTGTTTTGAGATAATTTTTCAGTTCTCCTTCTGAGCTGTTCTGTTTCTAGTTTGTGTCAGGTTGGCATGGTAAAATGGCAATTTATATACGAGACTCACCTTCTCAACTGAAATCTGTTAAATTCAAAATGGGAATGGAAAGCTAAAACACAGTGTATAGAATCTGGAACAGGTACACTTGAATCAGAAAATGACATTACATATAGCTAAAACAGAAATAATTAGAGGAGAGGAAATCCTACGATGAAATGTATATGTCATTGATATTGGGTACCCCAGTTTCACAAGATAATAAATGTTAAGTCATTATAAACTTTTACAACACTCTGCCCACACTTTTAATTTAAAAATGTATAAAAGCTTTTTTATTTAAAAATTTATAATTTAAATGGTTTTGATTTTCTTAAAAACAAATCAGAGTTATGAAAAAGACAAAAGTTATCTTTAAATTCGGCACACTAGCCATAAATTGCAGGTTCGGAGAAAGGAGATCTTTACTATATTAAATACTATATTAAGACTTTCTCTTAACAATCATGATATATATCTCAACTAAGTCTTATTTTTGTATATTATATTAATAAAGTACAGTATTAACCCATAATAATGTTTTATATACTTTACTAGATGTATTACTAGGTATTTGATTTTTTTTTTTGCTAGTATTCTTTTTTTTTTTTTTTTTGAGATGGCGTCTTGCTCTGTCACCTAGGCTGCAATGCAGTGGCATGATCTCCACTCACTGCAACATCTGTCTCCTGGGTTCAAATGATTCTCCTGCTGCAACCTCCTGAGTAACTGGGATTATGGACACCTGCCACCTCACTGGTTAATTTTTGTATTTTTAGTAGATATGGGGTTTCACCATGTTGACCAGGCTGTTCTTGAACTTCTGACTTCAACTGATCCATCTGCCTCAGTCTCCCAAAGTTCTGGGATTACAGGCATGAGTCACCGTGTCTGGTCAAGTATTCTCTTGTCTTCTCTTTAATTACATTTCTATTTGATAACTATTATGAGTTGAATACTAGAAGTGTAGCTTCTTTTTTATAATCATTTTAGATTTAGCCAACTTTCTAAACTCATTATTTCTAATATTTTGTGTTTAAAATATTTTGTATTTTATAATTATCTAATCACATAACCTACAAATAAATTATGTTTTAAAATTTATAATCCAAATGTTTTTATGCATTATTTTTTGTTTTATTATTTTATTTACACTTACTATATTTTAAAATTTTAATTAAACTTACAATATAATTACTCCTTTGTCTTAAGATTCATTTTCAATAGTCTTCTAAATCTC
>NW_012102898.1:1197460-1246243 GCF_000951045.1 Mandrillus leucophaeus
CAGCTACAGAAATAATCAACTATCAAATAAACTCTAAGCTATCTTGGTGTGTTTTCTGTTGTTTTCAAAGAATTTCAAAGACTGGGTAATTTATAGTGAAAATAAATTTATTTCTTACAGTTCTGGAAGCTGGGAAGTCCAAGTACATGGTGCTGGCATCTCAGTATCTGCTCAACTGCTAATGATGGAATCTTGCTGTGTCGTAACATGACAGAGGACATCACATGGCAAGTGAGAGAAAGTATAAGAAAGTGAGGCAAGAAAGCAGGCCAACCCACTTTATAACAACCCATTCTCTGGAGGTGTAACCAAGCCTGGCAAGAACTGCATTAAGCTCTTCATGAGGGCAGAGGCCCCATGACATAAACACCTCCCAGTGTTGGGAAGACTTTGTACCTCCCAACACTGTTACGTTGAGGAATTAAATTTTCAACGCACAAACTTTTGAGGGACATACTCAAACCATAGCAAAGGCATAGACAATTATTTTCTTTAGTATCCCAACTTACATACAATATGGAAATGCATATAAATAAAGTAGGCATAAAACTAATCTCCAAAGATATTGTGGAGTTATCTTGATTATTACAATTGCATTGATGTGAGATGAAATTATAAAGACCTATAGATTATATGGCTGAAATTCTTTTTTGGGTTTTATTTTGCTTTTTAAAATGTTTAAAAATGGTTCATTGTTTTGAGATAATTTTTCAGTTCTCCTTCTGAGCTGTTCTGTTTCTAGTTTGTGTCAGGTTGGCATGGTAAAATGGCAATTTATATACGAGACTCACCTTCTCAACTGAAATCTGTTAAATTCAAAATGGGAATGGAAAGCTAAAACACAGTGTATAGAATCTGGAACAGGTACACTTGAATCAGAAAATGACATTACATATAGCTAAAACAGAAATAATTAGAGGAGAGGAAATCCTACGATGAAATGTATATGTCATTGATATTGGGTACCCCAGTTTCACAAGATAATAAATGTTAAGTCATTATAAACTTTTACAACACTCTGCCCACACTTTTAATTTAAAAATGTATAAAAGCTTTTTTATTTAAAAATTTATAATTTAAATGGTTTTGATTTTCTTAAAAACAAATCAGAGTTATGAAAAAGACAAAAGTTATCTTTAAATTCGGCACACTAGCCATAAATTGCAGGTTCGGAGAAAGGAGATCTTTACTATATTAAATACTATATTAAGACTTTCTCTTAACAATCATGATATATATCTCAACTAAGTCTTATTTTTGTATATTATATTAATAAAGTACAGTATTAACCCATAATAATGTTTTATATACTTTACTAGATGTATTACTAGGTATTTGATTTTTTTTTTTGCTAGTATTCTTTTTTTTTTTTTTTTTGAGATGGCGTCTTGCTCTGTCACCTAGGCTGCAATGCAGTGGCATGATCTCCACTCACTGCAACATCTGTCTCCTGGGTTCAAATGATTCTCCTGCTGCAACCTCCTGAGTAACTGGGATTATGGACACCTGCCACCTCACTGGTTAATTTTTGTATTTTTAGTAGATATGGGGTTTCACCATGTTGACCAGGCTGTTCTTGAACTTCTGACTTCAACTGATCCATCTGCCTCAGTCTCCCAAAGTTCTGGGATTACAGGCATGAGTCACCGTGTCTGGTCAAGTATTCTCTTGTCTTCTCTTTAATTACATTTCTATTTGATAACTATTATGAGTTGAATACTAGAAGTGTAGCTTCTTTTTTATAATCATTTTAGATTTAGCCAACTTTCTAAACTCATTATTTCTAATATTTTGTGTTTAAAATATTTTGTATTTTATAATTATCTAATCACATAACCTACAAATAAATTATGTTTTAAAATTTATAATCCAAATGTTTTTATGCATTATTTTTTGTTTTATTATTTTATTTACACTTACTATATTTTAAAATTTTAATTAAACTTACAATATAATTACTCCTTTGTCTTAAGATTCATTTTCAATAGTCTTCTAAATCTCTTTCAGTGTACTTCATACAAATTTTTTATAGTTTCTTTAAGGTCCTATTTTTTTTAATCTTCAATGATACATAATTTTTCTTTTTGGTATATTGCTTTTTAAATGTGGTTGCATTTTCAAGTATTTTTTTCATCAAATGAGTAAAGTGTTCAAGAAATTTTGGATTTTCACTTCATATCAAATCTTACTCTCTTATTTGCTGTATTGATTTACTTTTGGTCTCTAAATTGCCAAAACTTTTAGTAAGACCCTCTAAAAATGTTTGCTTATGAAGTTTTTTTTTTTCTTTCCTTTTCAATACAAACTCTCAAACTGGCTATATTTTTTGTCTAACACTCATCCTGAATATTATCTTTAGAGCCATATTGAATTTAAATGCTCAGCTTTGTGAGTTCACAATTAGGGGAGAGAGGATGATTACTAGCTTCTTTTTTAAAAGACAGATTCAGTGGGAAATAGAACAGACAGGCTTTTTATTCAGTGTTCTGTAGTTACCATTAAAGTATTTTATTTTGGTTTTCATGGTTTCATACTTCCTCAAAAATTTGACAATTTTATATATTAATTGTTAATTCAAATAGTGTTTTAATTCAGTGATACGTATAATTGCTTCTGAACTGGGTGGACATTTAGAAGTCAAGTATAGCAATGTGAGGTAGAATTCTATTCAGATAGTGCCCCTGAGATTTATTCTATGCTTACGATGAGAATGGAAAGATATTAATGTGCCCTTCTGTCACTCTCTGTTATGTAAAATTCTCAGGAGCAGCCATGTGATCTTACAGTGTTTAATGTTTTCATCACCTTGAAACAAGTTTATAGTAGCAGCTAGCCAGCATTTAGGGGAGAGATCCTTCAGGTTATAGAGTCTAAGGTAACAAAAACTACTAACTTAATAACTGCTTGACCTCAGAAGTCCATGAGTCACTTGTTTCCCACCATAGAAATAAAAAAAGTGAAGACCTTGCATTTGGACTTGGATTGTTCTTAAAATGATGCATAGTTTTCCATGATAGTGGGTACCTCCAGGTCTGTCCCATAGACCCTGGCCGAGCGACGGATGAAAGGAATACTCAGACACAGGTATGCTGTGTAAGAGCAGCTAGGGGACTGCCCGGCACTAGTGGCCAAAGAGTGAGCAGTCTCGAACAACTGGAGCTGCCTGCTTTTATTCAGTACAGACATAATGTCAAAAGCCTGGAGCCAACACAATCTGTGGGTAATTAACATTATTGTTCCCCCTTACAGGGAGCAGTCATGCATGCAGATGATCAAAGGTCAGTTTCCAGACAACGTAAGTTCCAGACAACAATCCTATTTAAGATAAATTCCCCTACACCCCCTTGTACCTATTCCTCACCCTCTGCATCAGGGTAAAAGAACAGCTGCCTTCAGCTTATTCTCCCCCAAAACTATGCAGAGCCTTCCAACCTTTTACAAGGCCTGCTCCTTTCCCTATAGTTTCTCTGACTACTGTGACCAGTCTTCTACATCTCCCCCTTCTCTGTTTTTTTGCATTAGGTTTTGTTGACTGAGAGTATAGATATGTGCAGCAACAGGTTTGACAGGCACAGTGGTTACAACTCATGTTCTGGCTTTGCATCCTACAATTAGTAAATAACATAAGACAAACATGAGTATAATCAGTATTATTCTTTCCCAATCAAGGAATGATATGTAGTATTACTTGGTACTTCAGTCCAATGTGTGTTGTTACTAAAGAACGCCACTGGGGTTATGTCAACCCCTTCCAGCCAAGCAGTTACATTATTAGAGGCTAGGAACAGGGTGTCTGCCTAGGTAACAGGGTGGAAGAAAGTTGGTTCTGGAAGACGGGCCCAGCAAAGAGTAGCAGGTGCAAGTTGCAGGCAGAGTGAGAAAACAAAACAGGTTAATACCCTGTGAGAGTTGCAATGTACAACAGAAAGCATAGCAAGGAACAAATTATCTGGAGTGAATGGTGTCTGTGTCTGGAGCAGGATTCACTCAGCCTCCTGATTTGTCTTCTTCAGCATCCCCCAGGTAATGTCCGGGTCCAGTGTCTCGTGAGGAACCTGCATTGTTCAGGGCTGTGGATCCTTCAGGGTCATTTCCTTCATTTCTGGTATAGGGTTGGGTCCCAGCCATACCATAGTATGGTTTGATATGTCACACTGGAATCCAAAGATGAACTGAGGCAGTGTGTGAACACAAGCATATCCTCTTCCCCACATTAGCAAATCATGTGGACCACACCATACATTACTATTTACATCTTTCCATAAAACCGCTGGTTTTATGTCTTGAGGGGCTTTGGCCAAATGCTTTCCTATGACTGAATGTAATTTATCACTTAAATTTAAAAAATTAAGGGTAAATAAGGCTTGTGCCAATAGTGTTGCAGGTTCCTTGCTCATATTCTCCCTTTTTTGTTTTCTGAGCGTATTTTTAAGGGTGGAGTGGGCATGTTCTACTATGGCCTGTCTTTGGGGGTTTACACGATACCCATGGAATGTTGGACATTCCATGTGTGACAAAATTAGTAAAATTGTGAGCTGGTATAAGCTGGACCATTATCAGTTTTAGTTTTTGAGGGCCGCCCCATAAATGCAAAAGTTAAGAGAAGATGTTTAATGACATATCGGGTGGACTCTCCAGGAAGAGCATGTGAGCTAATTAGGTGGGAATTAGTATCAATGGATACATGTACATATCTAAGTTTTCCAAATTCAGGGACGTGCATAACATGTGTTTGCCATAACTGATTAGGTTTCAGTCCTCTAGGGTTAACACCCGTTGAAGGAGGGGACGTGCTTGTAAGCTGGCAATTTGGGCATTGCAGGATAATTTGTTTGGCTAATCTTTGGGTTAACTAACATTGTTTAGGTAAATTTGGGCTGCATTGCCCTTTAGGATACAAAACAGGCTCTGTAAGTTATCAGTCATTATGCACAAGGTGGGGCAAAACCAGGTAGTATTGCCCAGTAATTTTTGATAATCATTTAAGGTGTGTAAGTTGTTAGTATTCAATTTAACCTTCTGAGGTCTTACTGATGAGGAAGTTAACATGTATCCAAGATATTTCCAAGGAGAGGACATCTGTACTTTTTCAGGAGCTATGATTAAACCTCTTAACTGTGTATTCCTTTTGACAGAGTCATATAAATTCAAAAGTATTGGCTCCATTGGGGCTGCAAGTAAAATGTCATCCATATAATGGATACTCTTGCAATTAGGAAATTCTTTTATACTGGGAAGCAAAGCCTGATTTACATGATACTGACACATGGTGGGACTGTTTATCATTCCTTGAGGAAGTACTTTCCAATAAAATTGGCAAGCTGGTCTTTTATTATTGATAGCTGGTATTGTAAACACAAATTTTTATCTGTCCTGTTTTGCAAGGGGAATAGTATAAAAGCAGTCTTTTAAGTCAATAGTGACTATAGGCCAATCTTGAGGAATCACTGCAGAGGAAAGGAACCCCTATTGAAGGGGCCCCATAGGTTGAAAATGAGTATTGATAGCACTTAAGTCATGCAAAAGTCTTTATTACCAGATCTTTTGGGAATGACGAAAATCAATGAATTCCAAGTGATATTTGATAGTTCTATATGGCCAGCTTTTAATTGTTCCTCCACCAATTCATGGGCCCATTGTAATTGCTGTCCCCTTAAAGGCCACTGTTCTACCCAAATAGGATTTTGATAGAGCCATGTTAGGGGTAGGGGAGGAATCACAACAGTGGCCATTATTAGAAAGGGGTCTGCAGGGTGACGCCCCCTCATTGGGCTAATAGGTCCCTTACCCAAAGATTAACAGGGATGGGCATAATTAGAGGTTGTATATTAACATAGGGACCCCTCCCCTGGAGCATTGCAGCCATTACGTTTTGCCTGACCAGTTGATTCTGGTTGGTCTGTTGTTCACACAATTTATGAAATTCTGCCCTCCAGAGGAGGTATTGACTGGCCTTTAAAGTTGTTTTAGCTAATACTACACAGGCCCATGGGGTTATATGGAAGTTGTCTGCTATGACCTCAATTAATCCTTTCATAAGTGGACTAGTGGCTCTGTTTTCTCTAATGCTTTTTCTTATTTCCTTATAAGTGGTGAAAGTAATGGGTTCATGTACCTGATTGCCTTGTTGATCTTGTATCACCAGGCAGGTCAAGAGGTCCCCCTTATAATGCCGCTTGCCTAAGACAGGGTTCCATAACTGTAGTGTATCCTTTGTCTTTTTTCCAATTTATTGGGGGAGGGGGCTCTAGAAAAACCTGTTTCCTCTTATGTATCTTTACCTTGTAATGGCAGAGCTAAGGGAGGAGGAGGAGGTGATAAGGTAGGTGATGATTCTCCCTCCATTCCCTTTTTAGGTTCTTCAGTGTAGAGTGAGGTCAAAGCAACCCTGACTAAGGCCCATAATACTAATGATGTTACTGGGACCCATTGCCCTTGTGCATGATGTCGTTTAAAATTTCTCTTCACTTGTTCCCAGACCTCCAGGTCTAGTGTGCCTTCTTCCAGGGATCATGGGTTATGGGAAACGACAGTTTGCATTAGGTGCCTTAATTGAATCTGTGAAACTGAGGCTCCACTAGCTTTAAGCAGCTATTTTAATACTTTTATATACTGTTGCTGTTTGAGCTAATAACTGTTGTCCCATGATGAAACCCTAGCTTGAAAATTCCCTCAAACTTGGAAATCCTGAGCAAGCAACAGTTACTTACTGACTCCGCAGTCTCTTCCCCTTTGTTTTTGAGGGTTCCATCATGATCTGTTGCAGCGTTCCTCACATGGGGCACCAGCTATCTGGTCTGTCCCAAAGACCCTGAATGAGCGAGGGGTGAAAGGAGTACTCAAACACAGGTATGCTGTGAAAGAGCAGCTAGGGGACTGCCCGGCACTAGTGGTCAAAGAGTGAGCAGTCTCGAACAACTGGAGCTGCCTGCTTTTATTCAGTACAGACATAATGTCAAAAGCCTGGAGCCAACACAATCTGTGGGTAATTAACATTATTGTTCCCCCTTACAGGGAGCAGTCATGTGTGTAAATGATCCAAAGTCAGTTTCTGGACAACATAAGTAAACAAACCTATTTAAGATAAATTCCCCTACACTCCCTTGTACCTATTCCTCACCTTTTGCCTCAGGGTAAGAGAACAGCTGCCTTCAGCTTATTCTCCCCCAAAGCTATGCAGAGCCTTCCAACCTTTCAGAAGGCCTGCTCCTTTCCCTATAGTTTCTCTCACCACTCTGATGATCTCCTACTGATACCTACTTATGTTTCACTTAAAGTTCATTTAGTCAAAATCGATGCCAACTTATCCAGTCTGGATTTCATTTAAGAGAAAGATTTGTTGAAGGAAAAAGAATTTTCTCTTTCATAATCAAAATTATTTATTTATTTTAATTAACTACTAAAAATTTTATATGTTTCTGGTGTACAACATGATGTTATGATGTATGTATATGTTGTAGGATGACTAAATTAAGCAAATTAACATATCTGTCACCTCACATAGTTTTTTTTTATGTGTGTATGGTAAGAACACTTAAAATTTGCTCTTTTGACAATTTTTAGCTCTACAATATGTTGTTATTAACAATAATCATCATGTTGCACAATAGATCTCCTAAGCTAATTACTTCTGTTTAACTGAAATTTTAACCACTATTACCCTCCTTCCTCACCCTCTGGGATCCACCATCCTACTTTCGACTTCTGTGAGTTCAACGTTTTGAGGTTCCACATGTAAGTGAGATCATGTGTGTATTTGTCTTTCAGTTCCTGGCTTATTTCACTAAGCATAATCTCCCCTAAATTCATTCATGTTGTTCAAATGACAATACTTTCTTCCTTTTTTCTTTTTTGAGGCTGAACAGTATCCCTTTGAATAGTATTCCTTTGAACTATTAGTATTTCCAAGAACTATATTTTCTTGAACTATTCATCTAATGATGGACACGTAAGTTGATTTCATATTTTAGATATTGTGACTATGCTACTGTGAACACGGGAGTGCAGATGTTTCTTCAAAGCATTGATTTCATTTTCTTTGGGTACATACCCAGAAGTAGAGTTGCTGAATCATAGGATAGTTCTACTTTTTACTTTTTGAGGACGCTCAATACAGTTTTCAGTAATGACTGTACTAATTTACATTCTCATCAACAGTGTACAAGTGTTCCCTTTTCTCTACATCCTCACCAATGGTTTCAATCTCTTACCTTTTTAAATAATGGCCCTCATAACAAATGTGAGGTGCTATTTCATTGCAGTTTCAATTTGCACTTACCTGAGATGAGTGATGTCAGACATTTTTTTAATATACTTGTTGGTAATTTATCATCTTAAAAATTTTTTCACACCCTTTGTCCATTTTATAATAAGGTTATTCACATGCAACCATGAAAACTCTGAATAGCCAAAGCAAACCTCAGCAAAACAAAGAAACAAACAAAAAACCTAAAGGCTTCACATTGCCTAATTTTAAATCTACTACAAAGTCATAGTAATCAAATGAGTATGGTACTAGGACAAAAACAAATGTATTAACCAGTGGAACAAAGTAGGGAATCTAGAAATAAATCCACACATGTATGGTCAACTAATCTTTGGCAAAGGTACCAATAACACACCAAAGGAATTCGTTAAATAAATTGTATTAAGAAAATTGTATATTCACAGGGAGAAAAATAAAATTGGACCTCTATTTCACCCTACATTGAAGAATCAACTAAAAATGGATTAAAATTTTAAAGATAAATAACATAAGACGGGCAGATCACGAGGTCAAGAGATTGAGACCATCCTGGCTAACACGGTGAAACCCTGTCCCTACTAAAAAAATACAAAAACCTAGCCGGGCGAGGTGGCAGGCACCTGTAGTCCCAGCTACTCGGGAGGCTGAGGCAGGAGAATGGTGTAAACCCGGAAGGCGGAGCTTGCAGTGAGCTGAGATCTGGCCACTGCGCTCCAGCCTGGGCAACAGAAAGAGACTCCATCTCAAAAAAAAAAAAAAAAGATAACATAGAAGAAAATCTTCTTGACATTGGTCTTGGTTAAGATTTTTTTAGGTTTGATTCCAAAAAGCCCAGACAGCAAAATTAGACAACTAAGTCTAAATCCAACTAAGAAGTTTCTACACAACCAGAGAAACAAACAACAGAGAGAAGAGACAATTGATGGATTGGGAGAAAATATTTGCAAACCATACATTTGATAAAGGGTGAATATCCAAGAATATATAAGAAACTCAACTCCATAGCAAGAAACTAAATGACCCTAATGTTTTTGAAACGTAAATACCTAAGCAGATGGAGCTCCAGTTTTCCTGGCACCTTCAAGTTTAACCTGGGAATTTAGCTTGGGATATTTACAGGAGTACTGAAAAATCTAGAGAAATTGTATTTCTTCACACCTTCTGTTTCTAAACAAATCATTCCTGTCCTTTTGTAATTCATGGAAATAAAGAAGAAAATATTTTGCCTTTGTTTCCCAGCTAATAAGAGGTTTTTAAACCTCTCATTTAAATTTATTTTATTTTTACTGAACGTGTATTTCATTTCTAAGATATGGATGAAGCAGACTCTAGAAATAGAAGATATATCATCCCCAGCTCTAGGGCTGCAAAATGTAAGAATCCTGCAAGCGCTATTGTCACAAACTCTATTAGAGTACAATCATGAGACTTATTGAGAGAAAGATAAATTTAGAAGCAAGAAAAGAATAGAGATGTTTTTCTTTTCTTAGAAAGAGTATCCAAAAATAACTACAAAGTAAAAGTTGTGCAAAGCAATCGACTTAATCAGCATCCTACACTTTAAAGGGGCAAGCTGGTTTGCTTTGTTTTTTCCGGAAACACACTCAGCTGTGCTTAATATTTCCAGAGCTAGAGGAAGGATATAAGTGCTTTTGTTTTTAGAATAATGATTCCTAATATGTTTGGGCCACAGACTCCTATGGCAGTTAGCTGAAGCTATGGTCCTTTTATCGGAATAATGTCTTAAAATATATAATGCAAAATTGATAGGAATGCAAAGAAAACAAATTATGTTAAAATATGGCTATAGAATATAATTAGTTAATAAGGATACATGAAAATTTAAAAATTTGTTATAGACATATAAGCATAATTAAAAGGTCCATTGGTAGGTGTAATAACTATGAAATTTTGAGTTAACTATGTGCTTGAATATTTCTAGGTACATAAAACTTCTATTATTTAATTTTTAAAAAATCTGTAATTTCTTCTGATGATGAAGACATAGATACTGTTACGGAAAAACGGTTCTGATCCAGACCCCGAGAGAAGGTTCTCATATCTCACGCAAGAAAGAATTCAGGGCAAGTCCACTGTGCAAAGCAAAAGCAAGTTTATTAAGGCAGTAGAGTGGTGAAAGGACAGCTACTCCACAGACATAGTAGGAAATTCCTGAAAGTAAGAGGAGGAACGCATCTATCTTAGGTACAATGCTTGTATATATGGGGAGATGTGCTCTGCTATAAGGATTTGTAGTAAAGGATTAATTTTCTTAATGACTATATTTTGCAAAAATCAGTATTATTATCTTTAAAGCAAAATTGGGAATGCCTTTGTTCTCCAGATAGCGTGATATCTGGACACTCTCAAACCTGGGTCTGTTTAGTAAATATTATTAATTCGTCCCCTTCACCATAGACATCTAGAGGCTAGATGTCTAACTTTTTGAGAATGCAGCCCAGCAAGTCTCAGCCTCATTTTCCTAGCCCTCTCTGAAAATGGAGTCACTCTGGTTCGAATGCCTCTGACCATACTTACAATTTTGTGGTTTGTTGCCTACATTTATAACTGAAAAATGTTACAGTTCATCTGAAATTTGATTATAAAATAGACACTTTTTATCCCCTATGCAAGCACATTAAAGAGAACGACAAAAAAGGAAACAATTCTAGAGCTGATTTTGACAATCCTTTCTTGGATCACCTTGTTGATAGTAAAACATATCTGTGGTCCTCAATGTCACTTTTACAAAGGCAAATGTGCTCTAAGTACCCACCGTCCATCCAGAAATTAAGTTTTTCTTAAATAATTTTGACACAATTTGTCAGAGTGTATTAGTTTTCTATTGCTGTGTTAAAAAATCACCACAACTTCAGTAGATGAAAAATAACTATTTACAGTTCTCAAAGTTCCTAAGTCAGAAATTCACCACAGGGTGACTGGGTCTTGTATTCAGATATCACTAGCCTGGAATCAAAGTGTTTGCCAAGCCAAGTTCTTGTCAAAGGCTCTGGGAAAAATTCTCCTTCACGTTCATTCTTCTTTTCAGCAGAATTTTTTGCAGCCATGGAGTGAAGTGTATATGTCCTGGCTAGTTAGTTAGAGGCCACTCTTAAGCTCCTAGCAGTCATCTACATTACTAACAAATGGCCCTTTCCCTCTGTGCCAGCAACAATTCTTCACTGGCTTCTGCAGGAAAGTTACACAATCAGGTTATTACTCTGAAAGACTAAGTAAGCGGAAGTTTAAAATGGACATAAAAATAACTATATTTGACCCAAACATTTTTCTTATGTGAACTATTGGTTAATATGATAATAATCTTGACAATTTGTTTCTACTGGCATAGGAATCAACAAGATTTGCCTATATTAAGGCCTGCTTTGTAGCCATGTGTTAGAAGTCAATTTGCCAGTTATCACGTCTAAAAATAATAAATGCTTCTAAATAGTCTAATTTTATCAGTCTCGAAAATACATCTGTCAATAATCTTTTTTATGAGTTAATTCAGTTTATTCATAAATCTGGTATTTCTATTTGATGGTCACATTGAGTGTCCAACACAACAAATTTAGAAAAGAAAGAGACCTACATTAGAACTAATGTGGTTAAGTAAAACTGCTTATTCTTGCTAATGGCATAAAAAGACCCAAAAATCTTCTAGAAAGCAACAGAAATTATTATTTTCAGATAATTCATAATAAATATATTGCCATGATACTTTAAATCATAACACTAATTACCAGAAGAGAGTAATTTTGTGTAAAATATGGAATAAAATTATAATTTTAAACACAGAATCCTCCACTCAGCCAAAGTAGTAGACAATAAAAGTAGCATAAAAATATTTTCCGACATACAATTTTTTTTTAAAGAGAAGGAAGACAAATATTTTATTTTTAATGAAATTACAATCCATTTGGAAATTATAATAGTTCTGGACTAGTCTTTACTGAAGTGTATAGCCAACAATTATAAAGCAAATATTTTACAAATAAAACATTTCAAGAAACACAGGAAACAGCAAAAAGTTTATGAATGTTACTGTTGTATAAGACTAACAGCAAATTTCTTAAGAAAAGAACAGGACAAGCAGCCAAAGGAAAAAAGGAAAATAAACAGAATATATCAATATTAAAATGAACACATATATAAACAAAAATGCACAATCATTTCAAACACTCATGAAATGTTTTGGATAAATGATGTGTCGAAAAAATCACAATTCACTTTTAAAATAAAAATTCCCAGAAAATATTTTCTTCTTATAATACCATGTAACTTGTAAATAAGTAGGTTTATTTAGAGTATTTATATGTATGTTCTTCCAATATTATTGATTTTGTACTGTGAAATGAAATAAATTCCTTTATTTTCTGTAATCCTTTCCTATATCTACATCTATATCTATATCTATATTTATATCTACATTATCTATATCTGCATTTATGCCAGGTGGTGTATTTGTGCGTGTGTGTGTATGTGCATGTGTGTGTGTATATATATGTGTGTATGTGTGTATATATGTGTGTGTGTATACACACATACACACACATATATATTTACATATACATACACATATATTAAGACACACACACATATATATACATACATATAAAGACACACACACATATATATTTCTTTACGTGTCTATTTGTGTGTATATACACACACACAAAAAAAATAAATGCCTATGGATATAATAAAAACATTGAAAAAATTGATGTATAATTCTCTGCATCAGAAAAGCTCATATACATTGTATTGGAAAATAATGTATAAAGGTTTCAGTCTTTTTATGTATAGCTACAGTAACAGCATATGCTCTGGCTTTGTGTTATATTCTCAGGAATTTGTGGGCATCACTGCTCAATTTTTTGTTTTCTCCAACACATAGTGATGGAAGAAAATAAACACAAATGAAGTCGTAGTCATAAACTCACTAAACAACATGCACTTGTGAAAAAGCATTCTTAAATTGAGGTATTTACACACAGGCAAGGAAAATGCTTGGTAGAAACTCAAAATGGTCTGTGGTGTCTTGAGATATATCCTACAAAATGTTTAGGGGTCTGAAAATGCTTTTATAATAATTCCACTCAGAATCTACATTAAATATATTCTCTGTGTCATGAGGTACTAATTCTAAAAGTATTTTTTATAAATTCAAATGTGTCAGGGGAAATGTACTTGCAAGATGAAGACTGTGAAGTTATTAATATTTACAGCAGGCATTCTATCACCTTTACCAAGCTGAAGCAATGCCATATTTAGTTGTTGTAATAATAAATGTTCCATGAAATAGAGCTATATTATTGTGAGCCAGACTGTTCTAGCTGACTTGAACACAGCCATTGACCTCTATGCTTGAAGATTTCTTCCTCCCTAAGCATCACACATTTTCTGTGAAGGTAATCCATAATCAGGCTATCTAAACTGGAAAAAGAATAAGTACAACCTGGGAAGGGAGGTTCATGAGATAAAATTTTAAAGGAAAAGTACAAAATAACTATTCTAAAGACAGTCACAATTAAAACCAAATGCAGATGAAGACAGTGGTCTTGCATCTTTTATTTGTCTTCTTTGAGCCAGTACATATTATTTGTATTTACTGTGAATATATTTCTATGTCTTTTGCAAATACATACAAGTTGTATTCATCCATTCTACTACTTTTAATGAAATACTTTATTACAGTTCATCTAAGAATTTCTGAAAGGGATTACTCAATGCTTGTAAAAGATTATTAAAACCAATTGAGAAATAGGCATTGAGAGGACAAGTACTAATAAAATGGTGCTTTATATTTAAAATTGAAAAATTTGCAGCACTTCCTAACATGTCTATTTGTAAGGTATTCTTTTCTACAGTCTTCTTTTCTTCCTCCCCAAATCCAAACTTTTACTGCCAGTAACAATGAAGTCAGCATTAGTAGTTTATAAATAAAGTATTTTTGTTTTAAAGTTTAATTATGCAGCTTCTAAAAACAATTTCTGTCTGCAAATTATGGTTTGGCACATTAAACAGAAATGTAAGCAGATGGCAGAGTGCAGTAATTTTTATTTTCTTGTCATTATTTTGTTTTTAAATTTTAGATGTTTATGAGTTTAATTGTTTAATATCAGTAGTTCCCAGAGTGGTAAAAATATATGACTTTTAAAAACATGACAAGAATTCTCCAAATGGCATGCATTAACCAAATATTTGGCACAAGCTCTTTCAATGCTACACTAACAATTATTTTGAAAACAAACACTCTTTTAATTTGGATACATGATCTATTGTTGTATAAGCTTTTTATTAATTAGTGGAGAATGTTTATAAATATTTCTGAAGAACATACTAGGAGTAGCATAATATACATTATCAATTGTATGAAAATGAGTTGCGCATACAAGATAAAGAGCATAAAAGTGGAATAAACCCTTGGATTAATGGAGTAAACCCTGATGCAGGGTCATAGAAAAGAAAGTGAAGTCCAACATCATGAGCTTGTTTGGTCCAGTGTCCTAAATGAGCTAGTGCTACTGCACCTCAGATGATCAGACTACAGGCTAGTGGCCTGAAGCACTGCAGACCTTCTGTTAATTGACTATGAGTGTCTACCACATCCCTACCCACACACCCCAAAATTCGTATGTTGAAATTCTAACCCTCAAGGTGGCTACATTTTGGAACTGCAGCTAGAGAATATTGTGTACATAATATATTCAGAGAAATGCAATGTGAAACTATATCATAAGAATATTAAATATACTTAAAAATAGATTTATGGTTCCAAAACACAGGTACAATTATTGGTAACATGATGAGGTGACTTAAAATAAGATGATGAGATTTCTGGTTATATTATTAATGGAATAGTGTCCAGAACTAAGGAAGATAATAGGAGGTATCCATTCCATGTATTTAAATGTACGCAAGAACTTAGCACCATTCAGAATTCAGCCTGAGAAAGGTGACCAGAAGGAAGTTACTGGAAACAATGTAATGCACAGCCTAATGGTATGGGATACTTTAGGTAGAAGTAGGATTCCCCAGTCACTAAAAATACTCATCCAGCAGCTGACAGGAAGTGAAGCTGTGACTTGCTCTACTGAAAACTTGATTATAAATATAACTTCATAGGTTTCTTCAGAGTCCAGGTTTTGTAATCTACAACAGGAATCTAGTTTGTGGAGGCAACCATTTTCTACTTCTAAAACATGCATATTTTGCACAACATATAATCCTCGTTTTTCTAAGATAGATATATTTTGAGCCTCAAACATATCATTGAAGACATAATTTATTTTATGTATTGTGTGAAAAACAAGTATGATAATAAACTGTAGAAAATCTAGGCGTAATCTGAAAAACGTATTTGTTTTGGCCTCTATTTAAATAATTCTAGATAATTTTCTTATCTTTCAAACACTTCACTGGCAAAGTAGAAACAATAATATACAACATCTTTCTAGAAATATTTAAATAATTAAGTTTTTGCTTGTTTCCATGGTTTCAATATGTTCTTTTTGTTTTAATAGGTATAAATTGTAATGTTTTCTCTGTATTTGGGTGAGTTATTAACAGATAAAATAGTGCATAAACAAATGAAAATAATAATTCAAATAAAACAGCTTAAAATTAACATGATGAATAGAGCAAGGCTAAACATCAAATCAATACTCCATATACTAATGAACTTATTTATTTGAAGAGTAGAATAGTTCTCAAATTTATTTATTTTTGGATAGTGCAAAATTAGTGTCATACTTGAAGCAGAAGTCAATTATTTTGAAACAATCATGTTTAAAGATGTATTAAAATCTATCCCTGCTAAATGGCATGAAGCTACACAAAGTTGCTTGGTGACAAGGCCATCTCTAAATAAACATCAACTGACATAATTAGTAAAAGGAGACAAAATGATATACATTTTAAAAGATGGATTTATATGGGTTGGAAGTAAATGTCATATCTGAATGTTTATATTAATTTTAATGTAAAATTAATATGAATTTATGAACATTTGAAAGTTCTCTCTTTACAGGAAAATACAATCTAAGTGAATGACTCAATTACTTTGCTGAGAGTTAATTTTATTCTTACATTTTCAACTAACATTCTTTTATCCTAAATTACTCAATGGAAAAGCAAATTGATGGTGAAAAATTAATTTCAACTTAAAAAATCTGCATGGGTATAAATCACTCCAACTTGGGGGAGGTTGAAAAATGATAGTATTAACAAAACTTCATGTTCAACAGACAAATAAACATCCTCACAAATCCAAATCACTGCCACATATTTACCCATCATTAGCCATAATCTACTTCAGATGATGATGATAAATGAACCAAGAAACTGGAGCCCTGAACAATACCTACTTAATGATAACAACCATTGAAAAATGCAGAGTGAGTTTCCTGCCCTGAAATTGTTATTTAACCCCCTGCAGGGCCTCATTTAACTGTTTCCTTCTCTAACATCACAGGTTTCCTCTATTAATGGGGATGCCTTTCCTGTAAGCTAACAGCTTCATCCCCATTTTAATACTAATCTTTTCATTTAAGAATTTGATATTGATACACAGTAATATGCTTTATCAAGGAAAAAATTACAAATAAATTATATATATATATATATATATAGATTGGCCATAAGAAAATATTTGAGATATGTTGTTTCTTTTTTCCATATAATACTATACATACTATAGCAGTTAAAAAGTTTTAAAGACATTGTAAAAATTATTGAAAGTCCATTTTGCAGCCTTCTAAGCTGTGGACACCAGATTTTAGCTTTAAAAGTTTTATGTTTCTTACTCTGACCAAAAAGGCTTAAGATGACCTCTCTTGGGATACTAGCTCCCTTGAGAAAAAGTCCCCTTTTCTTTGTGG
The DNA here is from genome assembly GCF_000951045.1 of Mandrillus leucophaeus. Taxonomy (NCBI): domain Eukaryota; kingdom Metazoa; phylum Chordata; class Mammalia; order Primates; family Cercopithecidae; genus Mandrillus; species Mandrillus leucophaeus. The sequence continues at coordinate 1,214,588 of NW_012102898.1, forward strand.
CTGGGTAAGTTCAGGTTATGATAGCTTATAATTATGAGACTTAAATACAACCAGGTGGCTTAAATTATATTCACAGATTTTTATGGTAAATTTCACTCTTTCCATTTGTGGCCACAGTACTTAACTTTCTGATTACATAAAATTCTCTTTATCATCCTATCTTCTGATGTTTTTGAATATGTTGTTTAGCTTGCTTTCCACCTTATTTGTTAATCTTGGTCCAACTCTTTGAAGCAATCTTTTATCTAGAAGTGCTTTATATTGTTGTTATTGCCATGAATAGTTTCACCAACCCTACTTCCTCTTATTTTTCTTTTTTCCAGTTGTGTGACCATAGCTCACTGCAGCCTGGGCTCAAGTAATCCTCCCACCTCAGCCTCCTAATCAGCTGAGACTACAGTCATGCGTCACCATACTCAGCTGATTTTTAATTTAATTTTGTTTTTTTTGCATAGATGAGTTCTTGCTTTGATGCCCAGGCTGGTCACAAATTCCTTGCCTCAAGCAATCCTCCCATTTCGACCTCCCAAAGTGCTGGGATTACAGATGTAAGGGAGATGGCTGTGCTTTAGTCAGGAGTAGGCCAAGGCGGCTTTCTGGCACAGTGTGACTCAGCAGGTTTGAAGCACAGGCACACAACTCCGCACATTAGGTAAACACACCACATGAGGCGCATTAAATGATAACCCACATGAGCTCATTCTTGGCTCAGAGTCACTATTGTCTGTAAAAGGTATAATTACTCTGCTGATGCTGTACATACAACTTGCATCCATGGCTAATGCCCAGACTTGCTGGTGCCCAGAGAGAGAATAGCCATGTGGAAACTGTCTATGATTCCTTGAGTGTTTTCCCAGCTACCTGCCGCTGGTCCACCCACTCCCCTCAGTCCTCAGCTTGGGCTGGAACCTGACACTTGGCATAACAGCGTCATGAACAGGATCCTGAGCTATGCTGCTCAGATGGGCTCCAGTGGAACCTGGGTGGCAGTAGCTGGGTACCCCATAAGCATGGAGAAGGTGCTGAAGCAGATGGAAGCACAGAGCACTGAGAAGCAATGAGCCTTTACTGGCAGAATTGGATGGGCATTTTTGACTGCTCTACAAGCAGTACACACCCAGTTCCTGGTATGCAGCAGAGGTAAGGGCCATCCAAACACAGGTGGGGCACCTGGAGGCCCAGCTGCACAGCTCAGAAAAAGAGTTAGAAGCTGCTGTGCATGGGGACCTTCCCTTCAGGGATAGGCAGGGCCTCTGGAGGCCTGGCTTCAGAGCTTGGAAAAGAAATTAGAGGCTGCTGTGAAGGCAGGCCTGGGTCTGTCGTCTCAGCTGGAGAACCCCACTCAGCCTGATACCGAGGAGGGCGTCTGCAGAGCATAGGGGTCTGTGCCATAAAGAAGGGGAAGATGCCCTGCCCACATCTTCCTCTCACAGGACAAAAGGGGGCCCCAATGAGTGACACGCTCAGGATGTGGATAGATTTGATTTTGGCCAGGGTCGACTGAGAGAAAATTGATAAGCAGCCCAATGAAGTGCTCTTAACTTTGTGCAGATAGTTGTCTCTGGAGTAACAATTCCAGAAAATGTCCAAGGGGAAGAAGGACATTGCTGCTCAACCCAGGCCCGCCCTGGTACTTCAGCTCAAAGACTGCGTGCTGCAATCAGGAGAGGGTGTAAAGACTTTTCCGTTTAATGAGGGAACTGGCTGGTGTGTCCGGCTTAGGGGAACACCAGATGACAGGAGGCCACATGTGGACTTAACAATCCACTGGTCCTTGTACCTGGATACGTTCATAGACGTCTACTTCATAGATGGTTGTGAAGACCGGTCAGTGAAAGTGAAACCTGTATCTTTGCATCGTGGCATCGTCGGCCACTTGGCTCCCCACTTATGCACTGTGTATGTCTCTCCCGTACATGAGTACATTCTGGGGTGGACATTTTACACAGTTTGTCAGATGTCCCATCGTTCACAGATTTGATGGACCACTTGATGATAGAACTGGGACAGTACCACTCTGTGGTGGACTTGCATAATGCATTCTTTTCCAGAAAGCCAGGAGCAGTTTGCCTTCATAGGAGGGCAAAGGTGGACTTTCACAGTGTTGCTGCAGGGCTATATAGCACCATCACATGTCATGCTCTTGTTAATGATATTATGCTAACCTCTGATTCTCTTGCAGATTTAGAAGCATACATGTTCCCCTTTCCTAGAATTAAAATGGTGCAGGTGAGACTGCCTCTCTGGGAGCCAAACGGGTTATTCAGCAGGTACAAACCCTATGGGTAGTTGACACGGGGCGCCCATTTGAGCTGAATATGCATGTGACCATGGATGGTTTCGGTTGGGGCCTGTGGCAGCTCACAGAGTGCTTAAGAATGCCAGTAGGATTTTGGTTCCAACTATGGAAGGGAGCTGAGCTCTGATATTGCTTGATAGAGAAACAGCTAGCAGCTGTATATGCTGCCCTTCAGGCTCATGAGAGGAGGTCAGGACGAGCTACAGTCCTCATGCGGATGACTTACCCAATAGCAGAATGGGTACATTCATGGATAACGACCCTCCAGACTGAGAAAGCAGTTAGTTATTGCATATGCTGTCCTTCAGGCTCATGGGAGCATGCCAGGATGGACTACAGTCATCATGCAGATGACTTACCCAATAACGGGGTGGATACGTTCATGGGTAATGACTCCCTGGACTGGGACAGCACAGACTTCCACTTTAACCAAGTGTGGTGCCTAGTTAGAGAAGTGGTAGTTAACTGCTCTAAATTAACTACTGTAAGTGTAGTAAAATACAGAGTGTAACTAAAAATACAAAGATTATGCAAGAAAGTAAATTCAAAAGACAAGGGGCCAACAGAAAACTGCACTTAGATGACAGACAAAATTCTGAGGTTCTTAAACATATAAAACAACTACAGAAGAAAAAATGACAAATTTGTTAACATGATACAGCCAGTTGAATAACACAAATAATTTGTGCTATGTGAGCTTAAACAGAGACACTTTATAGTGTCTTTGGTTAACAAAGAATATAAGTTGGAACTTGAGCTTAATATTGAGATCAAATAATATAATTTTTTTTTAGTGCGAATGAGAGAAAAAATGGGTAGAGAGAGAGACAGAGACAAACAGAAGCAAAGACAGACATGAGCGATATTAATATTTGTAATAGAGGTGATTTTTCCAGCTAAGTAGTAATAATGAGATATGGTCAAATTTTGTTGGAAGGCTTTATAATGCATGAATTACAGAAAGGTTTGGAGAAAATATTGGAATGACAGCTGTATTTGTTTCCTATTGCCGCTTTATTAAATTCCTATTGCCACAAATTACTACAAATTTAGTGGCTTAAAAAATACAAATGTATCATCTTACAGATCTGGATATCTGAAGTTTAAAATGCATTTTACTGACTAAAATCCAGGAGTCTGAGGGTTGTGTTTCATCTGGAGACCCTGGAAGAAAATCTGTACCATTGAATTTTCCAATTGACAGATGCTGTTCATATTCTTTAGCTTCTGGTTCCATTCCACCATCTTTAAAGTAAAAACATTCAAGTGATTCTTTCTGACATCATCCTCTCTTCGATTCTCTCTTCTGCCTCCTCTTCCCATTTCTAAAAACCTTTGTGATAACACTGGACTCACCCAGACAATCTAGGGTAAACTTTCATCTCAGAGGCAGCTGATTTGCAACCTCAATTTTTTTGTAACATTAATTCTCATTAGCCTGAAAGCTAACATATTCACCTGTCCAATTCTGGGAATTAGAACATGGTTATAATTGTTGGCTGAGCATTAGGCTTTCTAACACAGAAGCCCAAAATAACCATAAGAAAAGATATCTAGCTTTGTCAGAGAATGTACCAGTGTTAAACAATCTCTTTTCTTCAAAAAGACAACCCCTGTGACATACAAATGTACCTTAATGATTTAAGGAATGGATACTTTTTGTGTGTTGCATACAAATATAAATGGGATTTAAGTATAATTTCCCTATTATAATTTCCACCAAATTGAATATAATATTTTCCAACATTTCACAAGTTTGAATAGAAAAAAAATAGCAAATAGGACTGACTATAATGCCAACCTGTCCATAGCTATAACCAGATGTTTGCAGAGTGAGTGATGAACATAAAATAAAAAGAGGGAAAACCCATGGTAGCTAGTATGGTGTTAGCTGTAACGTTTTCATAGATAGCTCTCAGAAGATGCTCATTTCTATTCCTAGATTTGCGAAAATATTTAACATGAATGGATGTCAAATTTTGCCAAAAGCTTTTTCTGAATATATTTCCATGATCATATGCTTTTAATTATTTCTGTTGATACAGCATATTTTATTTATTGATTTCAGAATATTGAATCAGACTTGCATTCCTGGGATAAAGCACACTTGGTATATTATTTTTTGCATATAGTACTGTATTCACTTTTCTAATATTTTGTTGAGAATTTTTATGTCAATCATCATGAAAGACACCAGTGTGCAGAGTTTTTTTTCCTTTTTGTGATATCTGTGTTAGGTTTGATATGGGGGTAATATAGGCCCCCTACAATCAGTTGGAAAATATTTTCTCATCTTTTATTTTCTAGAAAAGATTTGTGGAATTGGTATTATTTCTTCTGTAAGTGTTTGATAAATTTACAAGTAAAACCATCTGGAGTTTTTTTTTTTTTTTTCCTGGAGGTTTTACCTTACAATTTTTTAATAGATATAGACAGTTCAAGTTACCTATTTCTTCTTAAGTAGATTGTGGTAGTTTGTACCTCTTAAATAACTTTTGCATATTATCTGAAATTTATTTATGGGCATGGGCCTATTGTGATACTTCTCCATTAGACTTTTAATGCCTGAGCAATCAGTAGTGATAACCCATTGTTTTTCATTAAAAATTTATGCCAATGTATATACTGTCCTTGTTGGATAAAATATTATGTAAGCATCAATTAGGTCAATTTCTTGGATTCTGTTGTTCAAGCTTCTTATAACTTTATTGATTGCATTTTAATTGTTTTTCAATATTGAGAAAATGTAATTGGAATCTCTGAAAATAATTATTAATGTATTTATTGCTTCTTGCAGTTGTATAGGTTTTACTTTATACACTTTGCAGCTTTCATGTAAGTGCACAGTTGCTTAGGATCCTCTGTCATTTTAATGAGTTGTCCCCTTTAGTATTATGACAGGACCCCTCTTATTCCTGGCAATAAATATTTTGCTTGGAAATCTGCATTACAACGTTTATGTGGGCACTCCAATTTATTTTGCTTTGGATTAACATGGTACGTTTTTAAAATTCCCTTATTTTAACTCATTTGTGTATTCATATTTAAGCAGAATTGAGATTTTTATCCTGCTTAAATAAATTTGACCTGCTCAGGGCAAAAAAATGGGCGCTGGAGACAGAGGAGCTGCCTCTGAAATAACTAAACAAGCTCACGAATTATGCTAATACCGTCCATGGATTCTAAAAGAAGACACGAGAGTCTCCTGGGTGAGAGAAAAATGACTTGATTACCACAGCAAAAGCAGGAGCATAAGCATCAGCAGTGTCGTGCTGTTTCCCTGAGCACCAAATCTCACAGGATAACACAGAGGGACAGAGAGGCAGAGTTTGCATTCCCAGTGGAGTGTATTAGAGAAGGGAAAACTTGGGCTTAGGGAATCTTCTAGTTTTGTAGCAAGTAGTAAACAAGTTTGTTCTTTATCTGAAGGAAGATCCGGGTAGTACAAGGCTTGCAATGTGTGATCTCACTTTTCAGGATTACCAGTTGCATAAACAATCCTGAGAAGTGTCTCAGATTAAGGAAGGCCCAAAGCTTTGGGATTGGGAATACTCAGCTAGGTAAGTGTAAGTGATAACTGACTTTCAAAAGCAGCATAGATTAGATTTTAGCTGATTAGCTTAGTAGATTAGATCATCCAAGCTGATTATCTTGGTCTTTCGAGTTTTTTTATCATTTATATTTAATATGCTTATTGACAAGTTTGAGTTTAACACATAGTCTTGCTATTTGTTCCCTATTTTTCTCATTTGTTCTTTGTTCTCCTTTCCCTCTTTTTCTCTATTTTTTATTTTAGATAGTCTATTTATTATATTATGTATTTACCTTTTGGGGTTATTAGATGTAATTGTTATTTTATTAATTGCTTTAGAGCTGTGAAACTCTTTAGCTCATCACATTCTACCTTCAAGTAATATACTGATACAGCTTTGATGACTGGAGAAACAGCAGGGTCCTTAGTCTCCCAGCAATTTAGATAAAATGACATGGACACATATGGAGTGGTTTTAAGGAATGGAGAGTTTGGTAGGCAAGAAAGAAGGAAGAAGCTCCCATATAGAGAGACAGAGGGAGGGGGGGCTCCAAACTGAGAAAGGAAACCTCAAATGAGGCAGAAAACAGCCAGTTACATGAGGAGGCTGAGAGTCAGTGCCTGATTTGCCTAGGGCTCAGGGGATTTGTTTGAGCAGGCATGTCATTCACATAGCCCTGGAAAAAACTGGCCCTCCCACCCTAGCCTTTTAATATGCAAATGCATAAGTGGGGACGCCCATGTTGCCAGGCACATATGGAGTCAAAGGGAAGACAGAGGGAATCGCCATGTTTGGGTGGACCCAGTTTCTAACAGCTTGTATTTGCATATCAAAGCTTGCCAGCCCAGCTCTAAGAGCCTGGGCTTTCCTGCTAGATGAGAAACATTTCTGGAGCTGCGTTAAAGGAAACAAAAATTTCCCAAGGACCTCTTTTCCTCTCTACCTGCCTAAAATAATTTCTTAATAACTCCTATAACAATAACACTTTATGTACCCTCCAGGTATATTAAAGAATCTTACAGCAGGATTGTTTCCTTCCAGGCCTTTGTGCTATTTTTGTTATAAATCTCACTTCTATATGTGTTATGGATACCACATTATAACATTAGTTTTACTTAGAATAGCTGATTATTTTCTGAAGAAATGTAAATAATAGGAAAAGAGTCTTTTAATTACCTATATAGTTAACATTTCCAGTACTTCATGAATTTAGATAGATCCACAGTTGCATCTAGTATAATCGTCTTCCTACCTGGAGAATTTTCTTTAACATTTCTTGTAGTGCAAGCCTAATAATGATACTATTTTTTAGGTTTTATTTTTCTATAAAAGCCTTTCTTTCATCTCCATGTAGAAAACCAATTTTGCTGGGTACAAAAAAATTCTAGGCTGATAATTTATTTCTTTTATTACTTTAAAGGAATTGCTCACCTGTCTTCTAGTCTGAATTGTTTCTGACAAAAATCTGTTAACATGTTTATACCTTTTTTCCAGTGTGTATAATGGCTTTTTTTTTTTTTTTTTTTAAGTCTGGCTGCGTTTATGCTTTTTTATGGCTGGTTTTAAGTAATTTGATTAAGATGTGCCTTAGTATAGTTTTCTTAATGATTTTTATTCATGAGATTTGTTGAAATTTTTTATGAATGAGTTTCTGTCTGTTATTAGATATGAATAAGAGTGTGGGCATTCTTTCTTCAATTAATTTTTGCATTTCTTCATTCCTTCTCATTTGGTGCTGTAAGTTGCACTAATGTGATATTTTGCCATTTGACATTTTTTCCATAGTTCCCTGGGACTCTGTAATTTTTTAAACCTTTTTTTTTTTTTTGCCTCTATATATGTTTTATTTTGAATAATTTCTATGGCTATGTTTTCAGGTTCATAAATCTTTGCTTCAGCCTTTTCTATTTGGACATTAACCTCATCCAGTTTATGTTTTTATCCCAGACATTGAAAGTTTTATCTCCAGAAATTTGTTTTGCATATTTTTAATAGCTTTTATGTCTCTTCTTAAACTTTTCAATGTTTCCTTTAACTTCTTGAACACATGGAATACAGGGGTTGTAAGTGCTAGTTTCATCCTTGATGTCATTTCTGCATCCATTTTGATTGTTGACATTCTCCTCACTGTAGTCTACATTCTGCTTCTTTTCAAGACTGCTACTTTTTAAGTAGATACCGTATATTTTAAATTCTTTTTTCTTCACCCTAGTTATTGTTAGGGACAAACTGCCCTAGAAAGCTTCTTGGTACTGCCAACACTCCCCCTCAAACTACTCCGTGCTGCCCACCCTTTCCCCACACCTTTTTACATTTCTAAGCCCTTATCTAGGTGCCACGGTGAAGCCAGCAGACATTACCTATCAGGCCTTGCTGCTATAGAGCAAACCCCAAATACAAACCACCCGGACCACACAGGGGTAGAAGGTTGAGGGAAGCATAAGGGAACTTTACCTACACTCTCCGGTACCATAAACGTCACAAGGTGAGATGTGGCAGAGTTAACCAGCAAACGACCCCAGGGTCTCTCTCCCCAATGTAAACCCCTCATTTTGTGAGCTCAGGGCTGCCTTCTCTGTCTGTAATGGAGCAGCTGGCAGGTTGAATAAAGGCTTGCCTGAATTTGGGTCTCTCTCTCTCTCTCTTCCTTTCCCTTGGCTGACCTTACAGGTATTTTTGTAAATAATTTTGGGTTTAGTTCCTGGACACAATAAAGCAACTTGAAAACTGTTCCATCTTTTTGCTTTTAAGCTTTTTAAAGCAAGGCTCTAGCCACATTTGGTCCAGGATTGTCTTCCCCCACTAAATAAAACAAGACTCTTCTTGTATTCTACTCAATGCCTCATGAAAGATAAAGTTTACTACCCTGATTTTTCAGAACAGGCACTGTTCAGAACTGATCCTATATAGGCTCTGTTTATTGTTTCTTTTAATCCTTTGTATCGTGAAAGGAAAATAAATCTTGGGGCCTCCAAATCACTAAGCTAAAGGAAAAAGTCAAGCTGGGAACTACTTAGGGCCAATCTGCCTTCCATTCTATTCAAAGTTACACCTTTTCTCACTGAGATAAATGCATATCTGGTTGCCTTCTTTGGAAAGGCTAATCAGAAACTCAAATAATGCACCTGTTCACCTCTCACCTATCTGTGACCTGGAAGCCCCCTCCCCTCTTCTGAGTCTTCCTGTCTTTGCTTCAAGTTGTCCGCCTTTCTAGACCAAAACAATGTACTTTGAGATGGAGTCTCGCTCTGTTGCCCAGGCTGGAGTGCAGTGGCACGATCTTGGCTCACTGCAAGCTCCGCCTCCCGGGTTCATGCCATTCTCCTGCTCAGCCTCCCGAGTAGCTGGGACTACAGACGCCTGCCACCCCGCCCAGCTAATTTTTTCCATTTTTTAGTAGAGACGGAGTTTCACCGTGTTAGCCAGGATGGTCTCGATCTCCTGACTTCATGATCTGCCAGCCTCGGCCTCCCAAAGTGCTGGGATTACAGGTGTGAGCCACTGCCCCCGACCCCAATGCACTTCTTACATCTATTGATTTATGTCTCCTGTCTCCCTAAAATGTACACAACTAAACTGTGCCCCGACCACCTCGTACACTTGTCTGTCTTCAGGACTTCCTGAGGCTGTGTCACAGGTGCGTGTCCTCAACCTTGGCAAAATAAACTTTCTAAATTAACTGAGACCTGTATCAAATTTTCAGAGTTCACAGTGTCATTATTTACCTGGCTTTTGGTAGTCTTATTATGAGCATGTGCTGATCAGTACTGCACTGAGAAATTGAGGGTGACCCAGAGATGACTGTCTTTGCTGGTCTATCTTCTGTACCCTGTCATAGGATCTCTAGCAGATTTGCTATCCCTGTACTGCCAGCTTGGTCTGTTCAAGTTAAGGAAACTGCCAGGCTTTGCCTGAATTTCCCTTTGCTGCATTGTGACCTGTAAACTTCCTCCAGGCTGTAAGTTCAGGCAATAACAAGGCTTATCTTTTTCTTTCTCATTTCTTAGTATCACTGTCTTTCATTGCTGGATGTCCATTTTTTAAAAACCATTGTTTCATGTATTTTTTCTGTGAATAATTTAATTAGCTGTTTCAGGTGGAACTGTAAATCCAATTTTTGTTAACCAAGTGAAAATCCCTATGATTTTTTTCTTCAAATATGATGTTAACATAAAAGTAAAGCTTTGAGAATAGCATTAAAAACTGGGATTCTGCAAATTTGTATACACATGTATCATTTGTTTTTCTTTCTCTTAATTTCTTCCTAAATAAATTGTTCTTCCAATATTAGTATCTGTAACTATTCTTGTCTTCATGTACATGTATTAATTTACTTGATAAATATTTTAATAAATAAACCTTGAATCTGTGCCATTCTATTCTTTAATGAACATTTTTGTATGATAAGCTATGTCCTGGTCATGAAAATAATTACACATATATGGTGAAATGCACTTAAATATGATCAGAATTATTAAAGTATGAGTCATAAATTTCATAAGTTATTATATGTAGGTTATGTTAATATAATATATAAAGCAAATATTAAAAAGAAAATTTGACATCTCGGCTCTGCAATAATGTGGAATTTTTATGGGAAATATGTAAATGTAAAGTTTGTGTGAAATAGTGTTTTTGTGTTGCATTCTTACAGGAAAAAATAATTAATTAAAAGTTGACTATTTTTTAAATGATTCAGGAAATATTAAATAGAATTTTTAAAATATTTTAAATTAGTTTTAAAAGATAAAACTAATTTTTAAAAGATGAAACTATCTTACATATCTTATATTTTTATCTTTTTATTGTAATATAAATTGATTTTTATTATTATTATTATAGCTGCATTTCTAAATTCTGAGTAATCTTTTTTTCAGGCTGGCTATTTATTTATAAGGCAGGACATTTTCAATAAAGTTTTTCTCACTTAGAGTAAGCCATTTTAGTTCTAACTTTGGCTAGTGTGTCTAATAATCTGGAGGAAAAAAAAGTTATAAAATCAATAACAGATCTAGAGAGATTCTTTTGGCTGAGGAAAACCTAAAGCTTTTTAGAAAGAATATTGATAAGAACCTTAACTCAAAATGACATTAAGCAAAATACTCTCTTTTCCAAAAACTAAAACTTATAAAGTTTTAAATTTGATAATTAACTTTTTTTTGGTTCTATGGCAAGAAAAAATAATAATATATTTATTGTAATTTCAAAATGTTTATGATTTTGGAATCATTTATAAATGCAATACAAATGAGCATCTCTAAGGAGAGGATAATTTCCTATTGTGATTTTTCTTATGTATACAGAGTGTGATTTTCATACTTTAAAATGTAATATACAATATATAAATAATTTTCATATAATTTGTCATGTTAAGTTATACTTAATGTAGAACTTCACAGTTTTTAAATTTTCTATCAAGCCATTTTAATAAATGATTTAAGAGAGAAATCAAGAAAAATAATAAAAAAGAAAATAATGGAGGGAAGGGAGGAGTGAGAAAAAGTATGAAGGAAGGACGGGAAAAACCAAAAGAAAAAAATGAACGATGGATGGAGACAAAGAAGGAAGGAGGAAGGGAAGCAGAAAAGAAGCTCTAGCCACCCAAAATTGGGAATCGGCTGACTAAAAAATAATTCTTGTATCATGAAATATATTTTCAAAAAGTGAAGTTACAATCAAACACTGCTATATTAATTTTATTATAGAAAATAATCAAATTAAGCCCTAATTATCAAATAGAGAAAAACATATACAGCACTTCAAGTTTAAAAAATGTGTCACTCTTGTCTTTTATTTTTCTTATTTTTCATTGTAATTCATTTCATTATTGTATATAATTCATTATTTTATTAAAATTTAAATATTTAATGATTGCTTCCATATTATCAGTTGTTGACTAGGACAAAGATTTCTACATACAAACAAAATTATTTTCTTTACTTGTTTTGTTTGTGGATTATTCCTTTAGTATTCTATATTTATTTGAGTGTAGTGTTTTATACGGCAATACTGTTTATAAAGTTTACTGTCGTCAATTTCCAGTTCTCCAATGAGTAAATATCAGTGAATATATCAGTGTCTAGACAACAATTAGTCTTAACATGATAAAAAGGAAATGTGTGAGGCAACCTAAAAATGATTGATTCATCTTTGGTGATAAAGAAGCTAGCTTTGAAGACACCACATTAGAGAAAAGCATAGATTTGTCAATGAAAGAAGAGGTGATCTTTTGTTCCAGAGACACTTCACAGTTTTTGCACCCACCAGCGTAACAGTGCATAAGTTCATTTATATTAGTTCATTTAAATTAGGAGGTGAGTCTTACATGAAAAACTGTGGAACCAAATAGAGACACTAAACCAATGTCACTAAGCAGTTAATCAAATGAGCATTCAAGCTATTAATTTTCTTATAAAATTGAAAATAAATGAACATAGATTAAAAGGGAAATAGAATTCAAAGAGCAATATTAAATAAACTCCTTGTGTAAATACTTTTTTTCAAGAAATTGTTTGTGTTTTTTTCCCAAATTATCAAAGTATCTTCATGTACTTTTCTTAGAGCTTAATCTTGTTTCAAGTGTCGATTAAAATATTACAAATTACTGAATCCAAAACAGGGGTGAAGGATTCATGTAAGTAATTTAATATTTTATCTTTATGATGTTTTAGAGTAGCACTAATACATATTTTTACATAATAATATTTACTGTTAAATCAGTCAATTTAAGTTCAGGAGAAAGTATTAGAACAGCAAAAACCAAGAACAAACAACAGACACACACACACACACACACACACACACACAGAGAAGAAACAGCCTCTTAAATAAAACTGGCTGTGTTCAAATGTCAGTGCTACCTATAGTCATGTTATTTCAATTATTTTACTTATTTTTTTTACTTGATCCATTTTTCTAATTGGTAACATGAAAGTAGTAAGATAATTTATGTAATTAGCATATGGAAATCACTTTAGTGGCATGCAAGTCACAGAGTGAGTTTTTAATGTTACTTGTTTTGTCATCATTATTATTATCCTTTTTATTCTGTAAATCAGAGAAGTATTTTCTAAGGTAATCTTTCTTTAAATGAGGATGAAAGTATTAATCATTTTTCTTCCAATGAAATAGCCCTGGTTTTCAGACAAGTTATTGGGTCAATTTGAAATTATAGCTAAATGCAACACAGTAAAAAAAAAAAAGGAAGGCAAAACTGTTATTCATGCTATTTAATATACATCTAAAACTGTACATAGAAATGTTAATTTTCTGAAAAGTCAAGATGTATTACTTAAGTTCTTTACATTCATTGCATAGATTTGATACTGAAGTTTGCTTCAAATTCATTCAAGTAATGGAAATATTAGTTGGTTGGATATTTTACATCATGGATCTTTCAACTAGAATGTCTCCAGGACACTTCTCAAATATGAGTTAGTGAATCCAAAATACAACTTGTCATCAGTCATGGATCGACAGCTTTCTTGGCAGTTGGCAGATTCGTCAGTAAGCTGCATATTTGAGTTACTGACGTACATTCTGTCTTCTTGGCTCTGAACTTTTATTTCCCCAGGTAAAACACACCTCTTTGATTTTGTGTTTGTGTGTGTACACACTTACTTTGTTTTGTTTTGTTCTGTGACATTAAGTGACATACTGCTCTTAATTCCCTGGAGCAACGGTGTGGAAAAAATAAAAATCATTTCTTCCATGACTTAACAGCAATAGAAATTTGGCATTTGAAATGTCGTTTTTGAAATATATGTTCAGAACTTTACCCATTTTAATAAAATGATCTGTCTTCTTATTGATTCGGAGAATTCTACTACAAGAATTCTAAATATTAATTTTTTAATATAAATTTCACTTATTTCACCCTGGTATACAACTTCATTCTTAACCTTTGTTCATTTTGCATTTTATTTTATGAAAGTTTACATTTAAGTTCAAATTATTTTTTCATACCCATTTTATCTTTAATTTTCCTGTCTAGCTTAAAAATATAATTTTTATTCCATTTCAAAAGCATTTTCTAAATTCTCTTTAAACACATTTTTTATTTTATCTTGATTGAATATCTTTTCCTTCCTGATGTGTGGGGGTCATGAAAATGTGCCTCACAGAGCTAGGAATGCAGAGCCATGTTTGAATGAAGGCCATATCTTTCCCCGACTGCTCCAGGCCAACAATGAATTATAAGGGGCTTATAAAGGGAGTCCCAAGTTTGGACCCTTCTAGGACTTTTAAGGGCCTTGCTAGGAAATATATATATATATATATAGTTGGGAGGCAACCCCTTCTTTGTTTATTATTATAAATAGCACTTCAGTTATTTTTGCATATGTCCTTTTGATAAGAATTTCAGACAATGTATTTCAAATTTCATGAAAATCCTATCAGCATTTTAGTTACTCCAATATTGAAATAATGGATTCATCCCATTTATCCAAAATTTATCATAATTATCGTTTTCCATGTCCTGTAATAAAGCGGTACATTTTTCTCAGTATTGATCACACACATTTCTTTTTACTTGTATAGTATATATATAGTAAAGATTGTTTTTATGTTAAAGTTAGTCAATGCATATTACTAATTATAGCTGCTATTCACCAAGGTACTTTTCCTAATGAAGAAAGGAATATAACTTTAGAAATATAAGCTGGAAGTGAAGCAAATGTTCACATAAATTGAATATGGTTTAAAGATAGATAAGTAAATGTTTAAAATTATCTTTAAAAATGATATCATAGTTACCAGATCAATACAAAATTAATAGCATTTTTAAAGGTTAAAGACAAAAGTCCTTTCTGGCTCCTAAAAGAAAAGATTTTCTCTAGGTACTCTCAAATGCTATCTTACTTGAATGAATTTATAGCAAACCTTAATATCAAACCCATACAATTAATATAAAGAACTTAGGAAGATAAGTAAGACACACTGACTTTTGAGAAAACTTACATTTTTACATCCATTGCTCATTATCCAATCTGCCAGGATGGAGGTGAGGTCTTTTGTTTTGTTTTGTTTTGTTTTGTTTGTTTGTTTTTGATATGATATCTCCCTTGTTGCCCAGGGTGGAGTACAGTCATCTCCACTCACTCCAACCTCCACCTCCTGGGCTCCAGCGATTCTCCTGACAGCCTCCCAAGTAACTAGGACTACAGGTGCACACTGCCATGCCTGGCTAATTTTTGTATTTTTAATAGAGGCGAGGTTTTGCCGTGTTGTCCAGGCTGGTCTGGAATCCCTGACCTCAAGTGATCCAACAGCTTTTGCCTCCCAAAGTGCTAGGATTAGAGGTGTGAGCCACCACACCCAGCTGGGGGTGAGGTCTTGAATTGCTTCATCTCTGTGGTACATTTCAGAAGAATAACCAGGCACGTGGAGCTTACCCTTACCTACATTTTTGTGGGCAGCAAATCTATCCAGAGGGAGAATAAGTTTGTATTGTCTCCATCATGGCTTCTGTCTTACCTGGCTAGACCTTCCTTCTGAGGCAGAATAGGTAGCCAGGGAAGCAATCATGTCCTCAGGACGTGGCAACCAAGGTGACTGCACTGTCAATGCGATAAGCCCCAGCATTCACGTGGTACTCAAACTCATTTAGGCAAAGGTATCTCCAGTAGGGAATTTCCCCTGGAAAGAGGATGTGTATTTTAAGTTTACCTGTCCTCAGGCTGACCCTTGGCTCATTGTAATATTGAAAACACACTCCTGGGTGGAGATTTCAGATGCGAATGAGACAGGTAATGTATAAACAAGCATGTACAGCTACTGCTCATGTGCACCCAGAGGACCACTCAGAATACTAGTAAGACTTCTTCCAACCCCCTTATGAATAATCATGTAGGACTCCTATAAAGGGAGTTTCCCCAGTAATAGTTAACACTGCCTCATCCTTACGAGCAGCCGACTCTGAACCCCCTCTGAGGGAGTAATCTTTTCTGTACCTAATGTTCACCGTGTGTTTTCTCCTTTGCAATAAATCGCTCTATGCTGCAGCTCCTTTGCTATGTGTCTCTTGTTTAAATTCTTTTAAACTAAAGAGGCAAGATCCGAGGTTTCACAACAGCTGTCAATGCTTTCATATGAAGCTTGTCTACAACTAGTAAAATATGTAATTGAGTAGTCAAGCTTTATGCTGTGATTCAGAGAGAAATCCATTTGAACTTCATACTGAGCTATGTCCTCCAATTTCAATTCTGTCATAATAAAATTAGTATTTTGCCTTCAATCATTGTGTGTATTTGAGTAGTAGGTAGAATCAACCAGGTAGGAAAACATTCCGTCTCTTAAGAAACGATAAAGATCTTTTTACATTTCTGGGTTTGTCATTCAATTGCAGAATATGAATGAATCTCTTGTGTAATTTTAAAAAAATACAAAAATTAAATTTGCAATATAAAATATACCTTGTAGTAGCTAGAAAAAAAAAATCCATCTCAAAATCTTTTTGTAAGGGAAGGCTTTCAATCTGTATTCTAAGCAGGTAGAAGAGGCAGAAACAAGGGGCAGATAAAAGTGAAGGGTAAATGGTAAAAATCTTGGGTCTTTAATACTCTCAGATGACCCAAACAAAAGCTACTTCATACTTACTATGGTTACAGATTAATGCTATTGCATAGGACACTCCTTGTAGTCTAGGAAGTTGTGCTTTAGAGTTCCTATCTTTATAGGAAAGGAATGAGTAACAAGTGAATGTTCAGTAACCAATCTACAGGGCCTGCCACAAAGTTCTTAGGAAATCTGTAAATTTAGGGAAAGGGAGAGTTAATGTAGACTTTCTATAGAGAGATTTTCACAAAGTCCTTCTATCTCTGCTTCCTCTAATCTAATTTTAACCTAAAATCTGATATTGTAAGGATGAAAAAAAGATAAATACATTCCCTTATATTTAGGGTAATCGGATAATTAACAGGGTAGGTAACTTGATTTTAAGAAATTGTAATACACAATTTTGTTCTGCAATATGTTACCAAATGCATTGTGGTAGTATTTGAGAAGGAGTAAGAGTTTAAAATCTACGTTTAAATTTTAACACATGCAAATTTAGACCTATGCAAATGAGATTATTAGATTAGTGTTAGAAAATGTAAAACATTCTATTGAACTATGTTAATCCTATTAAATTACAGATTTTGAGCAATACTTGTGATTTAATATTAGCTCTGAGAACAACCTGTTTGAAGTACAAGTTTGGCATTTGGGCATATTGAACTAAAAATCGCGCATTACAGAAAATTTTGAAGAAGGTAGCTTGATTTTCCATTCCTGTTACCATATATTATTTTATATTTTGTTACCATATATACCATTTATATTCTGTCACTTCATTTTCTCAGCTCCCTCATTGCCAATGCTGCCCTACTTGCTGGAAAAGAAATGATAAAACTAATTTACAGTGGAGTAATAGTTAGCAGTTAGGATGATCTTGGCAGCAAATTAAAGAAAGTTGAACTGAAACTGCCTTATAAAACAAGGATCAACATGATTTTATGTAATAGGAAATCCAGATACTGAGCGGCCTTCAAATATTCCCTGGTTCAAACTTTTACTTGTTGTTTCTGTTGTCTTACATATTTTTGCTTCAACCTTGTGCAAAATAGATTACTTAAAGTGTTTTCAGGTTTCACATGTAGACCAAATAACATTCACAAAAAGAGGGATTCTGTATTCCTGTTTTTTTTTTTTTTTTTTTTTTCCCATAGGAGAAAGGACATATTTCTTACAACCATAGAAAACTTTTCCTTATTCTCATTAGTGACTATCATTCATAAGTTCTTCCAAATTAAACCAATGACTATAATATGAGATTGCTATGCTGGTCTCAGATCAATCAGAATATGCCCCTGAAAACTGCTAAGGGACCACCTTTTGTGAGACATGTGTAGAGGGGTGGACAAAAAATCAGCATCCTATTGGAAAGGAATGAGTCAGTAAATGATCATTGGGTAGGCAACCAATTGGAACAGTGATATAACTTAGCAGAATAATTTAATTTTCTAAAAGAACAGTAATATAGTTACATATGTTAATAAAGGGGAGAATGTTGTTGTTAATAGACATTGGAGACAGATTGATTTTCTAGGGTCTTTCACATTACTCCATGAGGGAACCCCTGTATGATATCCTCAAGTACAATAAATATCTTCCATGTTATTTAATGACTGCAACTTCATTTAAACATGCAAAGGAGAACAACTGTATTTAAGTGGATGAAACTGATATTTTAAATAATATTTTAAAATATTATTATGCTTAAAATCAGAAAATTGTGTTAGAGATTAACATCAATTACATGGATTATCTATATTCTATATGCTGGAATCATTACTTTTTAAAATTCCATAGTTACATTTTGTTCTGATTATGGCACATTACGAACTTCTGTTTAACAAACCTATTGCGTCAAACATTGTAAAATGGCTAAAAGGTGGAAGTGTTTATTTGTTAAATGTTAACTACTCAGAATGTACCAGTGTATTGTCTATAGTAAGAACTCTAAACATTTATTTCTTGAATGAGTGAATGAACATACCATTTACCAAGAGCTTCCTATATGCCAAAAACTGCTGTCATCTATTTAATACTAACAATAGTATTGCAAGACTGATAACTTTTTCCCCATTTTACAGATAGATTATTTATGTTAAGTAATTTTCTCTGAAAACAAACACTAACTGAATGTTAAGTAATTTTCTCTGAAAACAAATACTAACTGAAAGCCCATTTTCTTCATGGAGTGTTTTCATTTAGGTTGACAATTGGTATTAAAAGAAGCAAATGATGTACCTACCTGTTTATAAGTGACACCATCAACAAAAATTGTTGAAAAATAATGGTTGAAAGAACAGTTGTTTGCCATTAAACAGAAATTTTTCTGAACAGACACAATTGAGTTTCTCAATTAGTTCTCATGTAGTTGGTACAACCAATAACCTGTTTAAGAAAAAGACAACATAGCTCTCTTTTTATCTTTACATGCAAAAAGTCTTAATATGACTAATAATATATGAATCCAATAACTACAGCTGAGTCTATGACTTCACTTCTTCAATCACGTGAGTGTTTATACTGGTTTAAATTGTCATGGATATGCAATGTAAGTCATTTACATTAAATTTGAAGCGACCCCAGTCTCTATAATAGAAACAAGGCATCTCATATGTCTTTGTATGAAAGCTATACCACTGTGCGCTATGTAATATTTTACTGTTCAAATCTGAAGCCTATTGCACTTGAAACATCTTTCTTCTTTTTTTTTTTTAAATTAAAGTAGCCTATGATCTATAAAAGGCAAGAAATCTCATTTGAATAGAGCAAAAGGATTAGTCATTACTCATGCATAGAAAATTTTAAGGATTCAGCTGTGCCGTTGATAGATGGATAGACTGCTAAGAAACCATTTGAGATTTCTGTGATTAGACAGGTCCCAACTCCTATTAGTGAGTGTTGCCTTGTTCTGTTGCAGAGAGGAGGCAGCTGTCTTCCTCACTTTTCCCGGCGGTGCTGCTTGCTTTAACTAAGCCTGTAACATTTTAGACAAGCAAATCAGGAAGGACTTTGTGGACAGATGGCAATGCTGCCTATGCATTCTCATTTACATGCAACCTTGGTTTGTAACTGTACTTGAGCCATATGTGGGGGGCTTTACATTCCCTCTGGATTGGTTTTAAGTGCTAGGCATACAAGGCAAATCTAGCTTGGTCCATGTTTTCCTAATGTTATTTAATTCAGTGGAGCTATGCAGAGTGTTTATCAATAGAAGTTTTGAAACTAAAATCTTGGCTGAGTGCAAAATGTGGATACTAACCATGGTTAGTGAGGAGAGTACCCTAGGAGACTTCCTCATATAGGACATGAATACTTGTTCATACTAATTTATAAGATAAAATAAAATTAAAATAAACATGCACAATCTCCTCGAGAATTTGAATTGCTCAAGACTAATATTGACCTATTACGGTGCCTAAAAATGTTATGTAGTCATACATTCACCAGTCAAATTGTATATTTTTCTTTATTTAATGACACAGTGATCTAAAGACAATGAACATTAAAAATGTATAACTCTTGCTTTAACCTTACATATTTTATAATAACATAGTTAATGACAAATCAATTTTTTATGAATTTTTTGGTCATAACTACAAATTTATTTGTGCTCCATCAGAACATATGCTATCTGATAAGAACATGCAACACATCTAAATTATATTTAATTTAAAAGGAACATTTAAATTTTAGAGGTGACCCTGAATAGAAGAAATACTTTTAAATACATCCCTTTTTACCTTTTAATCTTAAATTACAGCAGTGCTTAATTGTATGTCAAAATCAAGTTTCTAGGTGTTTTTTTTTTTTTTGTCTTACTACTATGACTCATAGTTAAGCTTATTACAGGGCGAGTTTGTGTATTACTTTTCTTTAACGACAGTAGAATTTTCTCATTTTAAAAAATGAGACTATACAATATTGAAAAGATTTGAAAAATATATCCATCACATGTTCTACACATTAATATGATTTAGATAAATCTGCATAAACAAATTATTGTTCTACATTTCTTACTAACCTGTAATCCTAAATATAGCCCTGAGCTAATTCAATTAACTTCAAAAACACTTTTTAAAAAGCTGGAAAATGTTAAGATTATGGATCTTTGTATTCAGCAACAGGCTATTGTAGATGATTATCTTTTTATAAATTTGCACTTTTATAAATAATTCTGTTGTGAACATTTTGGTATAAATATTCATTTTTCATTGAAACAATTTCCTTAGGAAATATTTTTAGATTAAAAAATTGAAAAGTGTGATTTTTAGGCTTTTTTTATATAATGGCAAATTGCCCTCAGAAAAGTTCATAGTGATTTAATCTACCACCATTAGTGTGTTTACAAAACACTGGCAGCTCTATCAGTGTATATTTGGTTGCAAACATTTCTAATATGAAAGTGTTGGTATGAATTTTTTCATACAATCAGTTTAATAGTGGGGCTGGCATTATGGCTGACTGATTCTGTGGCATAGCAATAGAATCTTCTTGGAGTTAGACTATTTTGCCCCCTATTCTATAAACTATTGTGTTCAATTCATTTGTATGTTAACCGAATTCTGAGAATTCACAGAAACCTCAATTTCCTCGCTTCATCTAAAAAATAACATGATAAACAATCATTTCGTATAATTCTCTTTAGAGACAACAAACTTGCAAGAAAAAAAATTCACAGAAGACATTCCCTTATGACTTATGGCCCAGAAATTGGTTACAATTATCAACTCAAAATTGAGATGTAAATTTCTTCTACCTCTGTCAATGTCAGTGTCAATGAACTTTGTCAAGTTCATCCTATTGGAACTTTGCCTTAAAGTTCAGATATGGTAAATATAGTTCATTCAGGTGATCTAGACACAGTAAGAACAAGAAGTGACTTCTCACTAGTGTAAATATATTTAAAGAAAGAAAGCCTGATTTTTCTTCTAGAAACTTCTGGGTAGGTACCCCTTGATGTCCCATTTGCCAGAATTAAATTGCATGTCTATTTATGAACAAATGACTGGCAAGAATCATGAAATTACTTTGGACCAAAAGTCTTCTCTGGAAAAGAAGGTGAATTTAAGTCATTCCCAGGAAAATGGTTATGGGGAAAAGAATTGAAGAAAATATCAAAACCAGGGTTCAGATCTGTTGGAGTTTGCTGGTGGTCCACTCCACACCCTGTTTGCCTGGGTATTGCCAGCAGAGGCTGCAGAAAAACAAATATTGCTGCCTGATCCTTCCTCTGGAAGCTTTGTCCCAGAGGGGTACTCACTTGTATGAGGTGTCTGTTGACTCCTACTGGGAGGTATCTCCCAGTCAGCCTACCTGGGGGTCAGGGACCCACTTAAGGAGGCAGTCCATGTTATCAGAGCTCCAATGCCATGCTGGGAGGACCACTGCTCTCTTCAGAGCTGTCAGGCACCGACATTTAACTCTGGAGAAGCTCTCTGCTGCCTTGTGTTCAGATATGTCCTGCCCCCAGAGGTGGAATCTAGAGAGGCAGTAGGCCTTGATGAGTTGCGGTGGGCTCCATTCAGTTCAAGCCTTCCTGCCGCTTTTTTTACACTGTGAGCATAGAACTGCCTACTGAAGTCTCAGCAATGGCGGATGCCACGCCCCTCACCAAGCTCCCACATCCCAGGTTGATCTCAGACTGCTGTGCTAGCAGCAAGCAAGGCTTTGTGGGCGTGGGACTCGAGGAGCCAGGCATGGGGGGGATCTTCTGGTCTGCCAGTTGCCAAGACTGTGGGAAAAGCACAGTATTTTGACAGGAGTGTACTGCTCCTCCAGGTGCAGTTACTCACGGCTACCCTTGGCTAGGAAAGGGAAATCCCCCCACCCCTTGCGCTTCCCAGGTGAGATGATGCCCTGCCCTGCTTTGACTCGCCCTCCATGGGCTGCACTCACTGTCCAACAAGTCCCAGTGAGATGAACCAAGTACATCAGTTGGAAATGCAGAAATCACCCGTCTTCTGCATAGATCTCTCTGGGAGCTGTAGCCTGGAACTGTTCCTATGCGGCCATCTTGGGGGCACCTTCTCTTTTTCTAATTTCTTAAGTGCAAACTGAAATCATTAATTTAATATATTTCTTCTTTTCTTTTTTGATTTTTAATTTCTAAAATTTTATGAGTAGATAATAGCTGTACATATTTATATGGTGTATGTGATATTTTGATAGGAACACACAATGTGTAATGATCATATCAGGGTAATTAGGATGTCCATCGCCTCAAGCATTTATCATTTCTTTGTGTTAGGTACATTCCAATTTCACTCTTCTAGTGGTTTTTAAATATACACTAAATTATTGTTAACTGTAGTTGCCCTATTGTATTACCAAACACTAGTTCTTATTCCTCCTATCTAACTATACTTTTGTACTCATTAACCAAATCCTCTTCATCATTCCCCTCCACACTACCCTTTCCATCCTCTGGTAAAATTTATTCTACTCTCTCTTCATTAAATCAGTTTTTTTAACTGCCACGTATGAGTGAGAACATGTGATATCTGTGCCTGGATTATTTTGCTTAGCATAATGTCTTCCATGTTCATCCGTGTTGTTGCAAATGATATAATTTTATTCTTTTTATGGCTGAATAATATTTTAACGTGGGCTGGGCACGGTGACTCAAGCCTGTAATCCCAGCACTTTGGGAGGCCGAGACGGGTGGATCACGAGGTCAGGAGATCGAGACCATCCTGGCTAACATGATGAAACCCCGTCTCTACTAAAAACTACAAAAAACTAGCCAGGCGAGGTGCCTGTAGTCCCAGCTACTTGGGAGGCTGAGGCAGGAGAATGGCGTAAACCTGCGAGGCGGAGCTTGCAGTGAGCTGAGATCCGGCCACTGCACTCCAGCCTGGGAGACAGAGCGAGTGAGACTGCATCTCAAAAAAAAAAAAAAAAAAAAATTAATGTTTATGTGTATCACATTTTTTTATCCATTCATTCATTGATATACACTTAGCAAAGTGAAGGGACAACCTACAGAATGGGAGAAAATATTTGCAAACTCTTCAAATGACAAGAAATTAATAACCAGAATATATAAATAACTCAAACAACTCAATAACAAAAAACAATTACTCTTTTTACAAAATGGTCAAAAGATCTGAAGAGACATTTCTCATAAAATGCAAATAGCCAACATACAAACAGATGCTCAATATCTTTAATCATCAGAGAAATGCAAATCAAAACTACAATGAGATATCATCTCATCCTGGTTAAAATGGCTTTTATCTTAAAGATAAAAAATAGCAGATGCTGGTGAAGAGGCAGAAAAGGGGGAATGCTTTTACACAATTGGTGGGAATGCAAATTAGTACAGTCACTATGGAAAACAATATGGCGGTTACTCCAAAAACTACAGAACTACTGTGTGATTCAGCAATCCCGCTACTGGATATACATCCAATAAAAAGGAAATCAGAATATTGAAGAGATATCTGCACTCCCACATTTATTGCAGCAGTATTCATAAAAGTAAAAATATAGAATCAACCTGTCTATTGCTCTTCTTTTCTAATATAAGCATTTAATGCTATAAATTTTATGCAAAGAGCTGTTTTGGCAGCATTCTACAAATTGCTGTACACTGTGTTTTTAAATGTATTCAGTTTCACATTTATTCTAATTTCTCTTTTGATTTTTTCTTTGTCCCATTAGTATTCAGAATTGTCCTCTTTTATTTCTAAAATTTGTCTATTTTTAAGAAATTTTTGTTATTTTTCTCTAATTTACTTTAATGGATATACATTTCTGTATGAATTATATTCTTATAGTTGAGATTTATTTTACAGTGCAAAGTACAGAGTATTTTGAGAAATATTATAAGCATGTAGGAATATGTATTTTGCTGTTGGTGGGTGAAATGTTCTATAAATACCAAGTATGTCAAGTTAATTGATGCTGTTTTTCAAGCCTTAAATATTCTTACTGAATTTATTGTTGCACTCTGAATAATCATTAAGATGATATTAAAATCTCTGTTGAGTGTCAATTTTGTTGAATGCCTATTTTCCTTGTAGTTTTATCAGTTTTAGCTTCACATATTTCGAAGTTTTGTTAATAGGTGGATCAACATTTAAGAATGTTGTGACCTCAATTAATTAGCTCCTATGTAATTAAGAATTGAACTCATTTAACTCTGGTTATATTATTTTCTTTGAAATCTACACTATCCAAGCTGTTATAGCATTTCTTTTGACTTAGTGTTAACAGAGTACTTTTTTTTTTTTTTTGAGACCATCTCATTCTGTCACCCAGGCTGATGTACTGTGGCGTGATCTAGGCTCACTGCAACCTCCGCCTCCTGGGTTCAAGTAATTCTCCTGCCTCAGCCTTTTGAGTAGTTTGGATTGCAGCTTTCCACCACCATGCCTGCTAATTTTGTATTTTAGGTAGAGACAGAGTTTCACAGTGTTGGCAGGCTGGTCTCAAACTCCTAACCACAAGTGGTCCACCCACCTTGGCCTCCCAAAGTGCTGGGAGCCACTACACCAGGCCAACAGAGTACTCTTTTAATTTTAACATTCACTTCTTGTGGATAGCATACATTTGTGTCTCACTTGTTTATCCAATCTGATAAGCTCTGACTTAGGTTTATGCAATATACATTTAATCAGATTATTTATATTGTTGGTTTTAAATCTAACATCTCACTATTTCTTTTCTATTTTATCATGTTTTTCTGGTGCATATTTTTTCTGCTTTATGTTGATTTTTATGATCCTATTTTTTCTTTAATAGGTTTTCGGTTTAACTATTTTGTTATTTTGGTAGTTACTTCATTGTTCGTAGTATGCATTTTTAATTTATCGCAGTCTACCTTCAAATGATATTACATCGTGTAGACTCTGATTTGTGAGTACAGAGGGACAGGGCAAAGACATATATGATGGATCAGAAGCACCTGACTCATTTAAAAGGCTCACTAATCTTAGTAAAATAAACCCATAAAGAAAATTATTTTAAGTTGATTAAACATTCACACACATGGCCCTTTAAGGTCATTCTGTCAGTCAGCCTTAATCTAACCTAAGAGATATCAGTGTGCGAGTTTATGATCATTGCCATAGAACAGTATTTTATTTTGAATTCTAAGTTTAAACTGAAGATTCAATGGATGTGGAACTAGTTTTCTTTTTGAGCAAAAAAATATCTCAATTAAATGCACTATGTCTCAAAATATGCAGTATACACTATCATGAAAGCCAGACAAGAGTAAATAAATTATGACATACAGAAAATTAGGTAAGACACTGTTCAATAATGAGGCAAAATAAGATGTGAATGTCACCTAAGCTATCAAATATAGAGAAATTTGGAGTTTCAAACAATAAATGTGAGGTTGAGTGTATAAAACGTTATTTCAAATATGTCTTGATTTGTATCTAAATTTATATACTATAAAATCATGCAGAAAATTAGGAGTCATTATATAAATTTAAGTGGGAAAAATGTGAATCAATATTAATACTAAAAACTAATAATTTACTCAGTGCCAGCCAATGTTTCCAGTGTTTTAAGTTTTCAGAATATAATTATGAGATAATTATGCAGAAAACAATTCTTCACTTTTCAAGAAAGAAAACCAAGGCAATGAGAAAGTAAGTAACTGAGGAACTAAGTAACTGGACCACCCAAGGTCATATAGTTAAGAAATAACAACGTTGTAGACCTTAGCATGTTTTTAAGTAAAACATATGATTTTTCAAGTCTAATATTTGCTCTATCTCTCATATATACATTAATATATAAATAAAATCATAAAGAAAATTATAATAGCGAACTTTCTCTACATTTCAGAGGTACTGATTTGGCATTGCTTTCAGCCAAGTATTTCAACACTTGCCTCAAGAGTGGAGTTGGGTACAGTTGACTTCAATGTTTCAAAAATATATGAAAACAGAATCTATGTTAGTGGATTTCCTATTCTTGACTTCTAGTGAAACACTATCAAAATTGACAACTAAAAAAATAATGACATGAGAGAAAATGTTTATAGCACTTAAGAGGATAAATTAGTTTATTTAATGTCTAGATTTTATATTAAGTAAAGAGTTTGCAGGAAAAGTAAATGACAGTTAATTATTTTAATTATAATCAGTCAGATTTTTTCCATATTTGAGCAAAAATTGTAATTCACTTATCCAATGCTTTCAGTGTAGGTGAGCTGAGTCATCAAACTTATATCTTCTCTTATAAATATCGATTGAGATGAAAAATAAAGAAATGATTTATCTTAAAACAGTTCTATGATGATAATATAAATAATACTGACAGTTTTATTTAAGATACGTTTGGATAAGATACATTATATGTGATTCATATGCATCACTTTTATATGATATTTGATTTGGTTTATACACAAAGGAACAAATATTTCTATATAACAAAATTATTTTGCGTATTATAGAATTCAAAATTAAAATGTTTCTTCC
Source organism: Mandrillus leucophaeus (assembly GCF_000951045.1). Lineage (NCBI taxonomy): Eukaryota > Metazoa > Chordata > Mammalia > Primates > Cercopithecidae > Mandrillus > Mandrillus leucophaeus. The sequence goes on from NW_012102898.1 coordinate 1,241,416, forward strand.
ACAATGGCCATTTAACAATTTAAATTTAGGAAACATCTGGCATGTTCGATGAGTATTTACTTTGTATAATTGTGTTCCACATTTTAGTTCATTCCCTTTAGCAGTTTCTTTCAGCAAGCAACTCATGTGAACTTGTTTCTCAGTAAGCGTTTTTTATTTCAGCAAAATTTTAGACCTACAGATTTAGAGAAAAATTGCAAAGATGGTACAAAGGTGAACTCTTGAACCGAATCTTTTATTTTTAAGCATGCAAAACGGTGTTTTTTTTTGAAACCCTGAAGACATAAATGTACCACTGAGAACCCAAAGAAAATTGGACTGTTTTGTTTTGTGATTTGATGTTTGAAAAATAAAATCCTTTAGTTTCCTGTAATTTTTCCTCAGAGAATATAAACTGTGTTGTGATGTCAAACTCATTTTAAGTTTAGATGCCCCATGGGCAAATTGTTTGCTCTAATTAAAACAAAATGAAGACAAGTCTCTTATACATAAATCTTTGATGGTGGGAAATGTAGCTTAATGTTTTTGAAGCCTTCGCAGAAGTCAAAATGCCTCGCAATCTTGTAACTCTACTTTCATAGCTACCTAAAATAATTATTAAAGCATATTTGATATACTGAAATTGATGTATTTTGTTTAATAATTGGGATCCTTGGGACCATTTGCTGCAAATATCCTGTATTTTTAAAAAACTTTGTCTAATGATATCATGCGGGAAAATATTATACCTAAAAATATAACCTCATTAACAAAAATTGTTCAGCAAAACTCTATTAATTCAATACATTGTATGGTTAATTTTCATAGCTCATTTATTTTTTCTGCTTCTTTCTAATGATGTGATGTTCTTCAATGTCTTCTGAAAACTTGAGCATAGGAAGTTGGAAGGGTATAAAGTAAAGCAAATTGTAAGGAGAGAATTTAGAATGCTAATTTTTGAATGGGGAAATATAAATTTCACAATTCGTAGATCCCATTTTAAATTTTTATGATTACCTGTATTTAAGGATATAAGTTGATTTTCACCAGCGTGTTAATGTGTTTGTGTTGTTGTAAAAGAAATAGCTAAGACTGGGTCATTTATAAAGAAAATAGATTTATTTGGCCCTTGACTCTGCAGACTGTACACAATGAATAGTGCCAGCATCTGCTTGTGGTGAGGACCTCAGGAAGATTACAATCATGGTAGAATTTGTAGAGGAGCCAGCATGTCATAGGGCAAGAGAGGGAGCAAGAGAGAGAGCGAAGGTGCCACACTCTTTTAAACAACTAGATCTCCTGTAAACTCTTTACCACTCATTACCCAGGGGAGGGAACCAAGCCATTCATAAGGGATTTGCCCCCATGACCTAATACCTCCCACTAGGCCCCACGTCCAACAATATGGGTCACACACATTTTAATATGCGATTTGGAGGGGATAAAACATCCAAACCTTATCAACTGTTCACTGCTAACTACTAAATCAAATAATTGTTTCCAGACAATGTATTATTTTTATCTTCATTGAAAAGAAAAATACTTGATTGAACCTTATGAGGAGAAAATGTTGTATTTTGCAGTTTTTAATTAAATAATTTAATTTTTATAAATTAAGGCCATCAAGAAAGACTCTAGACTCTAAAAAGATTGCAGACATTTTCTATAAACATATTTTAGCATATCTATATTGTTGTTATCAAAGTAGATTTACAACACTGCCATCTGAGAGTAATTCCCTTATTCAGTATAGAAGCATTTCTCATCCTTCTCCTAAATATTTTCTTCTAGCTCAGAGTGCCCTTGGCCAAAAACAAGAGATTATTTAAAACAACAAGAACAACAAAAATTCTGCTATTCCCATACGGGTTTTCTTTCTTTTCTAGTCTTCTTTTTACTTGAGTTAAAATATTTCCTTTGAATTTAGACTGACAAAGATATTGAACGGCATCTACTGTCATTTAAAGCACTGCTCCTGTGCCTGTGTTCACTAGTTCCTCAATAGTGGAGGTGATTGGAGATATTCGAAGAAAGAAATCAACTAGGGTAGCTCATATCACCCATTCCATGTGTTTTTCTCTTTAGGATGTCCCAGCCTGCAGGGAAAATGAATTCTGTCCTGCCTCTGCTATGCTGTAAATTTAGCAGTAAAGTTTCTGCTTCATATATGACTGACTAGGTAAGGCTGCCCTGTACTGGAGTGTAGTGTAGGAAAATCCCTGTTGCTATGCACCACGTCAACAACACTATGAGGTACAAAGCTCAAATTTGTATGTCATTATGTTTTACTTCTATGTCTATCTCGAATTGTTCATTATGCAGAGAAAACAGGAAGCTAAGTTGTTAACATTCTTCATTGCAACAAATTTTTAGAATTAATTCTAATTCTATATTGAGGAATGTCTTAAATTTTAACCAAAACCCTTTGATAAATTACAGAGTTGCTGAATATATCTATATCTATACCTTTTACTATATATATATCTCACATAGATTTATATGATTTATTAAGAGTTATTATCTGAAATATATACTTGATTCCTTTTACAATTTTCATAATGTAACCAGAAAATCACCCTTGAGATCCTTGAGCATGATGATATAAACATGCCTTGATTTGGTGTCTCCAGCATAATTATCACAGTTAAAATTTTGGTATCAAAAATGGAGCAAAGATAATAAAACTTGTAAAGTAGCAGACCTTACAAAATGTTAAAAACAATTGTATTTACACAGTGCATCCTCACATACCTAATTATATCTATTAAACCTAATGTTTAACATTATTAGCAAGTCAGAGAATTTAGAAAAATCATAGTTTTAGATAAAATTAATGTTAATACTAATCATTAATATTAATCCTTGTTTAATAAAATGCCTCTATACAAAGATAACTGCCCTCAAATTATTTTCAGCTCACAGATTTTTAAAGAAAAAAATGCATATATCTATGTAGATGTATGTAGGTAAAAATCTCTTGTAACTTTTTAATAGATTCAGGCTTTTAAAAATTATTATTTTAAATAAATTTTCTTTTAGCAGTATATACAGAAAGAATACACTACATTACTACATCAGAGTAATCCCAAATTTAAGTTTACCATGCACCATACATATATTCAAGCATTCAGATGTCTTTTTATTGAATTTTGGTTGTGTGAATTCAAATAAGAAAATTATTTGGTAACTGACATAAGAGTTAGTTGAACTTATGAAAACTCACCTCTACCTTAAAAATATATAAATATTGTGTAAGTAAACAAAAATTGAAATATCCATTATCTAAAAAAAAGAAGAAATAATTCAATATTATGAATACAATTTTTAAAAGCATCATTTTAATATTAATGATACTAATGCTATAAAATGAATAGCACTTTTGACTTGGGCTTAAACATTGACTTTCATACATTGAGTTATTTGGGAAACAAAATTTAATCTATTTAGTTTGCTCTCTCAAATGTGAGGTTTGAACTCTTTAAAATTTTCTGTTGATAACATTTCCTTTGAAAAAGCACATTTAATTTATAACTTAAACAAATATTTGGGGAAAAAAAAGTTGAGTAGGTAAATATATCAAATTCATTTCCTCTTAAAAACCAGTTTGGGATTTTATACAGTCCCAACTAATTTTATGTTTTATAGACTACAGAGCAACTATTTTCCCTGTAGGCCTAGGCCTTTTCTTTGAAATTATATTGAGTAATCTATTTGTATAATCAATGAATCTACTATACTTTTCTACAAAATATCTCGTTCCTGATAGCGTCATTACCATTCTTTTAAGATAAATGGATAACAGCATTTTTGAATTAAAGCATTTTTTTTTAATGAATGAGGAAAATAAAGGCACAGCTAAAATAAAGTATAAGTGAAGACCTTCTGTGCATTCTCAAGATAGAGTTTTATGTACATCATTTCAACAGTTTAATTTAGGTCCTAGAACTTCAAATCATTGTGTAGACTTTGAACAACAGTGTTCATATATTAGAAATTTTCATATCTTAAAATTATTTGGAAATACAATTATTTAAATATTCTATCTAGATGTAAATGACTCAAAATCTCATATAATTGTATGTCTAATACATTTTTGGAATAAACAAATTCCCACCAATAAATGAGAGTTAGTACACTTCAGACTGAAAGAGAATACTATCTAAATATAAATGACCCAGATCTTTGTGTAGTAATTTCATAGATTACACCATGAAGTTAAGCGTGACAATTCAATACCATTCTATCTTTCCTGGATTGTTGTGGAGACAGGAGAAACAAGTGCTAATGTCGGTCACTGCTTAGGAGCCTCCATAATTCTTTAGTCACAAAATGTGTTCATCTCCAGAGAGCAGAAAGCAAGGCACTAAAGATAGATCATCATACTCACATGAGAAACAAATTGCCACTGATGGGACACAGTCAGATGGAGAAATGAAAGCCTCTTATTATAAACAGTTTTATTGTTGAGCCAAAGTGAACAATGCATTAAGAGAATACCTCTTCGAGGATAAAAGTACGGTTGTCTTTGTAATTCAGGCTATACCATATTTCTTTTTACCAAAGTAGATCATGAATAAGAAAAATGAATGTCTATTTACAAAAAGTGGTTGTTTTCTAATAATTTGTTTTCTGATACTGATGTAATAATTACAATCCTAAACATTTAAAAGCACCATAAAATTTTAGGTAACTTAGTCTCCAATAATATATTTTTACATTTTTGGTGTTTGTTGAAGAGAAGATGACTGGACTGTACGTATTTATCATATTATAAGATTTTGTTTTTGTTAAGAGCTCAAAATTTATGATTAACTATTTTTTTTTTTTTTTTTTTTTTTTTTTTTTTTTT
>NW_012102898.1:1246308-1260064 GCF_000951045.1 Mandrillus leucophaeus
TAGCTGGGACTACAGGCACCTGCCACCACGCCTGGCTAATTTTTTGTATTTTTAGTAGAGATGGGGTTTCACCGTGTTAGCCAGGATGGTCTCGATCTCCACCTCGTGATCCTCCCACCTCGGCTTCCCAAAGTGCTGGGATTACAGGTGTGAGCCACCACGCCTGACCATAATTAACTCTTTAACACTTAGATATCATAGATCTTCTTGACATACATCCACTACAAAGATAGTCTTTGCCATTCCCAAAAACTGAATACAGAGTCACATCATGTTTCCCTGGATGGAATGTCAATATCAGTATATAATGTACACTGAGCATCTCTTATGTGCAAAGCACTTTACATAGAATAACCCATTTACCTCTTGATTGATGTGCCTTCTATTTATATTCCTATCTTACACATTAAAACAGTAAATTTCTAAGTTCCTAATATTTTAAAATCCTAAAACTTAACAATAAAAAACCCCACCGTTTGTAAAATCGTCAAAAAACAAAAAACAAAAAACCATAAACAAACACTTAAGCAAAGAAGAGATATGGTTAGCAGTTAACAGCTAAGCATATAGGGCCAACTCAGTGGCTCATGCCTGTAATCCTAGCACTTTGGCAGGCTGAGATGCAAAGATAACTTGAACCCAGGAATTAGAGACCAGCCTTGGCAATATGGCAAAACCCTATCTCTACAAAAAGTAAAAAAATTAGCTGGGCATGGTGGTATGTACCTGCAGTCCCAGCTACTTGGGAGGATGAGGTAGGGGGATCACTTAAGACAGGGAGGTGGAGGCTGCAGTGAGCAGAAATCAGGCCATTGCACTTCAGGGTGGGCAACAGAGTAAGACTCTGTCTCATAAAATAAAATAAAAACAACTAAGCATATAAAAAGTTGTTCAACATCATTAGTGATCAGGAAAACTGCAAATTAAAACTACAATATCATGCCGCTACACATTTACTCAACTAGCTAAAGAAAAATGACACAGCAAATGATGAGGGTACCAGAACTTTTCAACTTTTCATTCGTTGCTGTGGGAATGCAAAACCAGTGCAGCTACTTTGGAAGAGTTAGAGTACATTTTGGTGTTAAATGTGTACTTACCATTCGACTCAGTAGCTCTTTTTCTTGGTACTTACTAAAGTCAATGAAAAACTTATGTTTACACTTAGTTCTGTATATGTTTATAGCTATCATTCACTTTAAACTGTGAATTCAAGATCTCTTTTTACAGATGAATGTATAGAATGTAATACACTGATTCAATAAAATTTTACTCCAAAATAGAGGGAAAAAATATTTAATCACAGAACAATACGGATGTGTTTTATATGACTTTTCACTGGTAAAGGTCAGATCTTGGGCTCCATATTGTATGATTGTAAAGAAGTTATGCATTTATATGACATTCTGCAGAAGATACACCTATAGGGATGGAGAACATATCAGTGCTCAATATGTGCTGAGACAGGGGAATGGTTGGCTACAAAGGAGGCCACCTAATACAATTTCCAGATACTTTCTGGCAGCATTGGGGTTACACATAAAGGATTAGTTGTGATACACAGACTGTATGGCCCGCTAAAACAAAAAATGTATGTACCATCTGGTTGTATTAGTCTGTTCTCATACTGCCATAAAGAACTGCCTGAGACTGGGTAATTTATAAAAGACAGAGGTTTAAATGACTCACAGTTCAGCATGGCTGGGGAGGACTCAGGAAACTTACAATCATGGTGGCAGGTGAATGGGAAGCAAGGCACCTGCTTCACAAGGTGGCAGGAAGCACAAGTGCTGAGTTAAGGGGGAAGAGCCCCTTATAAAACCATCATATCTCCTGAGAACTCACTGGCTATCAAGGGAACACCATGGGGGAACCACCCCCATGATTCAATTACCTTCATCTGGTTTCCCTTCTCACACATGGAGATTAGGTGAATTATAGAGATTACAATTCAGAATGAGATGTGGGTGAAGATACAAAGCCTAACCATATCACTGGTCCATTAAAAAAATGCTTAGAACATGCAAGACCAATACAATAAATTTTATAAAGTATATCTATCTTACTTTTATTTACTTATTTATTTATTTATTTATGTCTCCCTTTGGAGACAGAGTTTTGCTCTGTCGCCCAGGCTGGAGTGCGGTAGCACCATCTCGGATCACTGCAGCCTCCGCCTCCTGGGTTCAAACAATTCTCATGCTTCAGCCTTCCAGGAAACTGGGAGCATAGGGATGCACTACCACACCTGGCTAACTTCTGTATTTTTAGTAGTATGGGGTTTTGTCATGTTGGCCAGGCTGGCTCAAACTCCTGACTTCAAGCAATCCACCTACATTGGCCTGGGATTACATGTGTGAACTACCACGCTTGGCCTATTTCTTTATTTTTTAGGTTTCATTTTAGGTTCAGAGTACACATGCAGGTTTGTTATATAGGTAAGTAGCGTGTCGCAGGGGTTTGGTGTACATATGATTTCATCACACAGGTGATAAGTATGATTCCTGATAGGATACAACCCAGCAATCCCTTTATTGAGTATATACACAAAGGAATATGAATCATTCTATCATAAAGACACATGCATACATATGTTCATCGCAGCACTATTCACAATAGCAAAGATGTGGAATCAACCCATCCATTTTCTAACCTCTTTCAAGCTACACCAATCAACTCCTCAAATATTCCCCTCGTAGTAGACAAAACACATATACATAAGCTGTCTTTGGTTCTCCCACTCTCTCTCTTTTTGTTTCTAACCTTACTTTCTCCATCTTCTTACCTATTTAACTATTTTTCTATATCTGTCAATCAATTGTTTGATCTATCATCTGTCATCCTATTTAGGTGTAAGACTTTAGCAGATATTTTAAAATAATTTCCATGCTTGCTCTGTTATTCTGTTGATTCACATATAAAAAACTTTGCTATTAAAAATTAGTAGCAAATCAAACTAAGCAACTATTCTTTATTGGCTTTTGAAAATTATCTTCTTTGAGAAAAACCCATTTAAAAATATATAAAATACATTATGCATTTATAAATCTACCTTTGATTTAATACAAGCATTATTTTTACAACTATTTGAAGGGCTAAAAACATTTTTTTTTACTGATATTTAGTATGCCAAGGGCACAAGTTTTGGATTCACTAAATTCCAGATTGGGATGTCAACTCTGTCACTTCAAAGTTATGATCCTCAAACAATTACTTAACCTGAATTAGTTTTGGTTGCATTTGCTCAAACATAGAAACAATGATGTGGGCTTATTACACAGATTATGCATACACTGAATAGCAGCAAATTATATAGTATAAATAAAACATTGAGTGCAGTCCTTGGCTCACTGTCAGCATCATAGTTGGAGGAAAATATAACACATATTGACTTAACTGCAGCAACTCTGAACGTCTTGCTGTATTCTGCAGGTACAGAGGAGTGCTTGATGCTTGGTGATGAAGAGCAAGCCTACACATCTACTGATCCTACATCATAATTTTTCCCTGCCACAGTGCCTGCAAAGTTCATTTTTTCAACATATCTTTAATGAACAAATGTCAAATATTGTACTTGAATTCTTGACACTTTATACTAATTTGATGTCCAATTAATTATAGTGAAGGCACAAATTATACTACTCAAATTTTAGAAAAATAAATTTATTGAGACTCTTATTTTCCAATTTTATGTGAAATTAATTGGGGATTTGTGATGTATTATTACATTATGAGCTCAGGTCTATGCAATACAGCATTGGGTAAAACTTTTTTAATAGTCCACAGGAAAAAATCATTTGAAAACTCAGAATTTATATGATGGATAGAATAAAGTTTCAGAACTCTTCCATTTTAGGGGGATATTGACTTTTCATAGCACAACTTTGAAAGTTCACTGGGAAATGAACTGAAAAATGTTGTTTATATATTGCTTTATTATAACATTTTGTAAAGTACATTATGGACTAGTAACATGACTTTTATGGATTGTATTTTTATAATATTCCAATGTATTGTGCCTACCTTTTCCACCATTCTGTGGACATTTTAAAGGGTGATAAATTAAAACGTTGCTAGGAGATTAATTTCTTAATGTTTGATTTAAGAGTAAATAAAGAGAAAGAAGGTAATTAATATGTATCTGAGTACAGAAGGAGAATTTTCTATGTCTTAGGGTTCTCAGTTACAAACATAAGACACCACTATTTTAAGGTGTACACACCGCCAAAAAGGAATGTGTTAAAGGGTTTTGGGATGGTTTACATAGTCTCCAAGAGAGTCACAGAATCAGTCTTGCAGGGAGCAGACAGTGTGAGGTGGACAAACAACCAGAAATGAAATATAATCTATAGCACAGAACTACTTCAGTGAAGAATAATTCTCTCTGCTAATGACCAGTGACAAAAATATGGCTCAAGAAAAGCTCAAAAGCAGAAACAAAATCATGAAATAATATTGGATCCTTCTTAAGCAATAAAGAAAGAACTAGCAAGGTCTTGAATTATGAAAAATTGATGTGAATTCTGTATCTAAAATAAGCTGTCATTATGAGTCTGGTAATCAAATACATGATTAAAACTATTTAAAATTCTAATGGAGGCCTTTGACCTGTAGCTAGCTGACAGTTGCTGTTAGATCTTGGTAGTGTTTTAAAAGTGTAGTTGGTTGGCTACATTTACACGTTATAAGATTTGAACGAAGAATCCAAATTTTTCTGGCTTCGGCGCCTCTCTAAACACCCAACACAGACAAGACTGTCACGAATTCCCTCTAGTTCACTTTTTTAATTGAAAATTATTTGTGTAGCTCTTACATAGTTTGATAAATCTGACTTAATAAAACTGAAATCCTGGAGAAATTAGATCCAAAGCATTTCTTTTTCTAAAAACAAGCAATGCAAAAGCAACTTTTCAACTTAATGGTGTCTGAATATTTATTACATATTAGAGAATATTTGGATTCTGAAAGTATAACTAACATCTTGTACAGATCAATGACACTGAGCTGTTGGTAGCAGAGTCAATGAGTCATAATGGTTTGGCTGTGTCCCCATTCAAATTTCATCTTGAATTGTTACTCCCACAATTTCCATGTGTCATGGAAGGGACCCAGTTGGGAGATAATTGAAACATGGAGATGGGTGTTTCTTGTGCTGTTCTCATGATAGCAAATAAATCTCATGGAATCTGATGGTTGTATAAAGAGGAGTTCCCCTGCTCAAGCTCCCTCTCTCTCTTTGCCTGCTGCCATCCATGTTGGATGTGACTTCTCCTTATTGCCTTCCACCATGATTGTGAGGCCTCCGCAGCCATGTGGAACTGTATGTCCATTAAATTTCTTTTTCTTCCCAGTCTTGGGTGTGTCTTTATTAGCAGTGTGAAAATGGACTAATATAGCAAATTGGTACCAGTAAAGTAGGGCGCTGCTGAAAAGATGCATGAAAATGTGGAAGCGAGTTGGGAACTGGGTAACAGGCAGAGGTTCCAACAGTTTGGAGGCTTCAGGAAATGTCAGGAAAATGTGGGAAAGTTTGGAATTTCCTAGAGACTTGCTGAATGGCTTTGACATAAATGTTGATATTGATGTGAACAATAAGGTCCAGACTGAGGTGGTCTAAGATGGAGATGAGGAACTTGTTGGGAACTGGAGCATAGGTGATCCTTGTTATGTTTTAGCAAAGAGACTGGTGGCATTTTGCCACTGCCCTAGAGATTTGTGGAACTTAGAACTTGAGAGAGATGATTTGGGGTATCTAGCAGAAGAAATTTCTAAGCAGCATTGCATTCAAGAGGTAACTTACATGCTGTTAAAGGCATTCGGTGCTATAATGGAAAGAGAGCATAAAAGTATGGAAAATCTGCAGCTTGACAATGTGATAAAAAAGAATATCCTATTTTCTGAGGAGAAGTTCAAGCCAGCTGCATAAATTTGTGTAAGCAACAAGGAGCTGAATGTTAATCCCCAAGACAATGGGGAAAATGTCTCCAGGGCATGTCTGAGGTCTTCGTGGCAGCCTCTCACATCACAGGCCTGGAGACATAGGAGAAAAAAGTGGTTTTCTGGGCCAGACCCAGGATCCCCATGCTGTGTGCAGCCTAAGGACTTGATGCTCTGTGTCTCAGACACTGCAGCCGTGGCTAAAAGGGGCCAATGTAGAGCTCAGGCTGTGACTTCAACAGGTACAAGCCCCAAGCTGTGGCAGCTTCCACATGGTATTGAGCCTGCAAGTGCACAGAAGTCAAGAATTGGGTTTGGAAATCTCTGCCTTGATTTCAGAAGATGTATGGTAGCACCTGGATGCCCAGGCAGCAGTTCACTGCAGGGGTGGGGTCCTCTTGGAGAACCTCTGCTAGGGCAGTGCAGAAGGGAAATGTGAGGTCAGAGTCCCCACACAGAGTCCTTACTGGGGCACTGCCTAGTGGAGTTGTGAGAAGAGGGCCACCGTCCTGCTGACCCCAGAACGGTAGATTCACTGACAGCTTACAGTGTGTTCCTGGAAAAGCCACACTCAATGCCAGCCTGTGAAAGCAGCTAGGAGGGAGGCTACACAGTGCAAAGCCACAGGGGTGAAGCTGCCCAAGACCATAGGAAACCACTTCTTGCATCAGTGTGTCCGATATGTGAGACATAGAGTCAAAGGAGATTATCATGGAGCTTTAAGATTTGACTGCCCTGCTGGCTTTTGAACTTGCATGGGCCCTGTAGTGTCTTTGTTTTGGCTAATTTCTCCAATTTGGAATGGATTTACCTAATACCTGTGCTTCCATTATATCTAGGAAGTTACTCAATTGTTTTTGATTTTACAGACTCAGAGGCAGAAGGCATTTGCCTTGTCTCAGATAGTACTTTAACTGTGGAATTTTAGGTTAATGTTGAAGTGAGTTAAGACTTGGAGGGCTGTTGGGAAGGCATGATTGGTTTTGAAACGTGAGGGCATGAGATTTGGAAGGGGCCAGGGATGGAATGATACGGTTTGGCTGTGTCTACACTCAAATCTCATCTTTAATTATAACTCCCACAATTCCCATGTATTGTGGAGGGGACCCAGTGTGAATTAGTTGAATCATGGGGCTGAGCCTTTCTTGTCCTGTTCTCCTGCTAGTAAATAAGTCTCAGGAGATCTGATGATTTTATAAAGAGGAGTTCCCCTGCACATGTTCTCTCTCTCGTTCTTTGCCTGCTGCCATCCATGTAAGACATGATTTGCTCTTCTTTGCCTTCTGCTGTGATTGTGAGGCTTCCTCAGCCATGTGCAACCGTAAGTCCATTAAATCTCTTTTTCTTCCCAGTCTCAGTTATGTCTTTATCAGAAGCATGAAAATGGACTAATACAATGAGTTACTTTCTATTTTCTCCTAAAGCATGCCCTACAATCATCAATATTTGCCATTTTGTCCATGAATTTTCAGTTGTATGTATATTGCTTGAAAGTATAAATTTTATAACAATGCCTTTGTTCTTGTCTAAATAAAGGCATATGTCTGGGTATATTATTTAGAGACTGTTTCTGTTGAATGTGAACATATAACAGTTTGTCTATCTGACTTATATTCAGCAACATGCAACATGCTTTGTTACCACCTACCATCTATCTATCTATCTATCTATCTATCTATCTATGGATATATATATCTATATATGGATATATATCTATATATGGATATATACACTATATATTTCCATTTAACTATCTTTTAACACCAAAGTTTGTAAACGAGCACATGCTACTTACTTTTCCATAAGGTTTGGCTTTACTGTAGACAATTTTAGACACATTTATATTTATCCTAAATAACACTGTTGTGTATTTTAATCAAAAGTTTTATGTGAATGGATGATTTAAAAATTACCATTTTGGCTGCAGGCTACTAAGCTTTTTAGCTTTTTATCCAAATAGGATTAGGAATGGCAATAAAGAAATTGCAACCACACTGGATGACTAATGTGTACACTACAGAAAATAATATAAAAAGAAGGACCTGAGCCTTCTGAAACTTAATCCTGAGCTTGAGTGTTGAGCGACGTATGTGTGGGTTACGGTATCTATGAACTGTGGATTGCTAAAAGTATATGATAATTTAGCAAGTTCTCTGGATACCATTAGCATACATGTATACAATGATGGTTGGATAATTATAAATTATGTAGTTGTTCAATAAAATTATAAAACGAGTTATAAACTATACCATAAAATGGAAATATATGTGCATACCTATTTAACTCATAGTTCGGAGACACTTGGCCTCCTGTATTTTCTCTCTGCAATTTAAAATAAGGCAAGAGTAACAGAACCATTCTAAATATGTCTCAAATAATAGTAAATCTAATTATATAGGTGAATTGATCTTATTTGATTTTTCATAGTTTTCAACATCCTGTCTTGACAGACATTGTGATAATGCTTAAAAAATTATCTAATATAATTTTAATTATATAAAAATATGTGACCATCTATAGAAAATGTCTATAAAAATGTGTACCACTAGATTAATGACAGTTTAATGCAGGTCATGATTTATTATCATATTGTGTGTCCTTAATTTTTCTTTTGTTTTATTGAGTTGAGACTCCTAGTTTATGTGGGTTAAAATTATATTAACTTTAAAGTAAGAAAAATTGAGAAATTGTAATAATTTTAGTATTTTCTAAATACTGTTCTAAATTTCTAATTTCTAATTTAATATGGACAATACCTACACTCCAGCCATTTCTGGAAATAAAATTGCCACATAATTAAATTGTGGCAAAGCTTAATTATAAATACTAAAAAATTATTTGTTTTGTCTCATTTTCTAGACTAATCTAAATTTCAAACAGCACCCAGTAGAATTAGAATTATTTCCAATATGTCAGCCACGCACTGGGGAAGCACTAACACTTGGCAGTTCCAGATTATTTTAATAATTTAACTGAGCAGATGGAGGTCATGCAGGTTAGACATTCATGACATGCTGTATATAATTGATATCGCCAAACAAGTAGACATTAACATATAATTTACTAGTCGGCAGAAAACCAATCCCTTAGCTAATAAAATCCCATTGTTTATCTTCTACTTTCATTGTCACTTGAAGATATTATATGAGATGTGAAGACATTATATGAGGTACAATGATATAGAGCACTAGTGTGTTTCCCTTCAGAAATATCTAATTTATAAAGAAGCTCAATTATTCACTATAGGAAAATATCTTTATAAAATGAATTTGGCACCCCAAGAATATTATATATCACAAAACAGAACTACTTTTAAGACGAGTGAGTGTTGAATACTATCTAATGTCTTCTGCAAATATGTCTTTCTATAAGGTATTCTTTTATAAAAACACTGGGAAATATATGACTTGCTATGTGTTTTGAGAGTTTGTATTTAATTTTCTAAAGTGAATTGGCATCCAATAAATATTCTTGGATTTAAACTCAGATTCTAAGATTTCATTCTCATTCTTCAATTTAAACACTTAGGATTGAATTTTTTTTATCTGAAAGATTTGAGTTGTGAAAGTAAACTCCCTCTCAGAAATGTACCAAATAATTTATCTATTACAAGTAGGAGAAGGTGAAATTTTTATTACTTATTATTTACAGAAAAATAAATCAGAGAAGTGTACACAATTTTTGACACAGATACACACACGTGTGGTTTTTTTAAGGTGTGTAAGCCCATTTTATCTGTCCTTTAGAATCTACATGGCGCATGTGAGTGTGGTTTCATATTATGCAAACAATATATTTTTATGTAAAGAATATATTACAAATATAAATTTTATGAAATATATGTGTGTATGAACATATTATTATAAATATATATTTCACATGTTTTGAAACGTAATGAAAATTAATCTGTGATGTTATTTTGACCAATAATAAAGATAATGGCAAACCTGGGGTGAAAAATTCATTAAAATATTTGTTTTCAATTTTTCTTATGATAAAGCTCTCTATGTTTTTAAGTGACTGACAATCTTATTTAAATATTGTTACTCTTAATATTTTCGTATGGAGAATTTTGCATGGGGTACTCTAGACGCTGTTCCATTTGTTCTTGCTCCCAACTGTTATTCGTGATAACGTGGCAAAGGTTGACACAAATCTTTGTATTAACTTGAAGATAACACACACAAGATTGAAAATTTGACAATCTAAAAACTGGGTGACAGAATCTCCTAGAACTTTTAATTGGCCACGATAGGTGGAAGAAATGCAAGAAATTTCTGCAACAATGGCTATAACTCTCTTTATTTTCAAGAGTATTCTATCAGTAATTTGAGATACTGGCTTGTATCTCAAATACAAGATAGTTGTATTTTAATTGGAGAGTCTGAATTAGAATTTTAGAAATATTTGAATGTCTGGAATGATTTGATTATTTATTATTTCAGTAATTCATTATTCATCTGTGATATTTCAAAAAAGCCATAACATGGAGAGTAAATGATAAATTTGAACAAGAGGATGTTTATATCACACCAGTGTAGAATGTTTAAAATAAATGCAAAACTGAACTTTACACTTTCCTTTGCAAAATCGCATGTTGTTCAACAATCAGGCACTCATGTACACAGACACACAAAAATACATGCACTGAATTTAGCATTGGCTTCAATGTAATGTCACACTGTAGAAATCTAAAAATTACAGATTAGTAACACTCTAAAATCTACTCTTAGGAATGTGTGTTTTCTTTTTTCAGTATTTTCTTTGTTTCTTTATCAAATTGCAATGATACTTGTTTTTTCCAAAAATGCTTCTAGTTTAAGAATTTCAAAGCCATGCCTGGCTTCATGGGTGTGTGAATGGTATACTCACAACAATGTTTCCTCAAATGCCTTGAATCCAGCCTTTTTAGAGGTGCCCTGTGCATTTGTTTGGTCATGCCTTAAGTGTAACAGATATGGATGGGATTTTATGATGAATTCTATGTCAGGGAGGAGGGAGATGGTTAGCCACAACAGATTCAAGTGACTGAAAATTATAAGAAAGTATTCAAAAGACAATGGTGAGTACAACAGACTAAAATAAAAGATATCCACTATATTCTATTTTTGGTCAACCCACACACATATATACCCATACATGTGCTCTTAATTTTTTTATCTTTTTTAATTGAAATATGATAATTGTACACGTTTATGAGATTCATAGTGATGTTTCAGTATATACAATGAAAGTTGGTCAGCTCAAGGTAGTTAACATACATATGATCTCAAACATTTATTAATTATTTGTGTTGGGAACATTCAATTTATTTTAGCTGTTTGAAAATAATAGGTATAGTTACCTATAGTCATTCTACAATGCTATAGAACACTGGAAATTATCCTGTGTAGCTGTAATTTTGCATCCTCTTAACAAATTTCTCCCTATTTCCCACTTTTTCCCAACCTTTCCTCCTATTCTTCCCAGCCTCTAGTAACCTCTGTTCTACTCTTTTTTTTTTTTTTTTTTTTTTTTTGAGACAAAGTCTTGCTCTGTTGCCTAGGCAGGAGTGCAGTGGTATAATCTCAGCTCACTGCAATCTTCCGCCTCCTGGATTCAAGCAATTTTCCTGCCTCAACCTCCTGCATAGCTGGGATTACAGGCACCAGCCACCGCACCTGGCTAATTTTTGTGTTTTTAGTAGAATAAGGGTGTCACTATGTTGGTCAGGCTGGTCTCGAACTCCTGACCTCAGTGATCCATCCACCTCGCCCTCCCAAAATGCTGGGATTATGGGCATGAGCCACCACGCCCGGCCTACTCTACTTTTATGAGTTCAACTTTTGTGGCTTCTGAGCATGAATGTGAATAGGTGGTGTTTAATTGTTTCTGGCTTATTTCACTTAACATAAGGTCCTCCATGCTATCCATGTTTCTATGAATGATAGGATTTTATTCTTTTTTATGACTGAATGGGATTCCATTATATGTGTGTGTGTATGTATATATATATATACATACACACACACACACACACACTACATTTTCTTTATCCATCCATCTATTGGAATCTGGGGTTGATTCCATATCTTGACTATTGCCAATAGTGCTGCAGTAAACATAGGAGTGCAGATATCTCTTCAATATACCTTTTCTTTGGATAAATGTCTACTAGTGGAATTGCTTCATCATATGATAGTTTTATTTGTAGCATTTTTGAGGAAACGCCATATTGTTCTCTATATTGGCTGTACTGATTTCCATTTCTAAAACCATGTATGTGTATTTCCCTTTCTTTGCGCCCTCATCAGCGTTTGTTACTTTTTGTCTTTTTGATAATAAACATTCTAACTGGGGTGAGATAATATCTAATTGTTTTGATTTGTATTTTCTTGATTGTTAGTGAGGCTGAGCATTTTTTTTTCATATATTTGTTAGCTATTTGTATATCTTCTTTTGAGAAATATCTGCTCAGATCATTTGTCCATTTTTAATTGGATTGCTTGTGTTTTAGCTGTTAAGATGTTTCAGTACCTTTTATATTCTGTTTATTAATCCTCTGTCAAAGAATTTGCAAACATTTTCTCCCATTCTGCACGTACATGTGTGTTTTCAACCTTTACAAATTTGTTGTGATTTGAATTGTATTGACCCCCACTAAAACTATGTTAAACTCCTAAGAGCAGATACCTATGAATGTGAGCTTATTTGGAATTAATATCTTTGCAAGATGTAATAAATTTAAGATGAGGTCACACTAGATTAGGGTGAGGCTTAATACAGTGACACAAAAACATATAGGCACAAAGAGAAAACATCACGTGTAGAATTAGGCAAAGTTGGAGCAATGTATCTATAAGCCAAGGAATACCAAGGAGGGCTAAGAACTACCAGAAGCCGTCAAGAGCCAAAGAAAGATCCTACCCTAGAGCCTTTGAAGAGAGCACCTTGGTTTTTTTGGTTTTTAATTTCTAGCCTCTAGAATTATAAGAAAAGTTTTCCTGTTTTAAATCTTAAAAGATTTTGGTAAATTTTATATCAGCCTTAGGAAACTATCTCAAGATCTGTAATCGCTACACTCAAAATAAAGCAACTTTTATTATACATTACCCAAAAGGAAAAAAGTATATGCATTTTTGACATTCAGCTTTAAGTCAGCTGCTTTATTTCCTCAATTACATGAGGATGGTACAATGAAAACAAACAGAAAATGAAAGGTGTAGCACCGTTTGGCCCTGAATTAAAGTTTAACCTCCCTCAAATATATGTAGCATGTAATGAAGGGAAAAAAGAAAAAAATGTAATTAAAAAAAAAGTAGAAATTTAAAAATTGGTTAAGCAATGTAATGCTTTACATTTCCTTAGAAAAGTTATCTGATGATCTCTATTTCTGTTCTTTGATTATAAGACAGAATTATATGAATTGAAAATTTGGTCTCATATTGTCTTCTGTAGAAATATTTTACAGAGATATTCAAAGTGGTTTTCATTTGACATTATTCACACTGACTAGCCTAGTTATATAAGCAGTTGATCACATGGCTGCCTGTGATTGACTGAAGCTTGATTCAAATATTAATCAGTTACAAGGACTATCTCTAACTTAAATTTCGGTTTGCTTGTATAAGAGATTCTAGTATGGTAGTAATCCCAGGCTAATGGTCTCCTATTTATTTTGCTTTAACACTAGGCAAGCAAATATATTCAAGTTTGTTTCTGATCATTTATAATAGTCTTTGTTTTTATTTACTAACACTTTCTCCTCCTCCTCTTCTCCTTCCTCCTTCTCTTACTACTCTTCTTCTTTTCCTTCCTTCCCTCCTTCCCTTCCCCCCTT
>NW_012102898.1:1260329-1262084 GCF_000951045.1 Mandrillus leucophaeus
TTCTCTTTTTCTTTTTCTCTTTCTTTCTTTTCTTTTCTTTCTTTCTTTCTTCTTTCTTTCTTTCTTTCTTTTTCTTTCCTTTCTTTCTTTCTTTTCTTCCTTCTTTCTTATTTTTGATGTTTTAGCAAATGAGTCTTCATGCTTCCATTAGCATTAATCCTTAGTTATATAGCTTCATCTTGACTAAGAGCAAACAGAAAACACTAGGCAGAGATAGTGAGGCAGAACTAATTTATTACCAGCTTCTAGATTCCACCTAGAGTTATTTAATATTCAAACAAGTTTAGTAAAGTAAAACAAAGTTTTCTTGAATAAGGTCTAGACATACATAATTTTCTATTTTCTTGACTTCCCCAGACTACTATATTATTATTATTATTACTATTTTGAGACAGAGTTTTGCTTTTGTTGCCCAGGCTGGAGTGCAATGGCGTGATCTCGACTCACTGAAACTTCCGCCTCCCAGGTTCAAGTGATTCTCCTGCCTCAACCTCCCGAGTAGCTGGGA
Source organism: Mandrillus leucophaeus (assembly GCF_000951045.1). NCBI lineage: Eukaryota > Metazoa > Chordata > Mammalia > Primates > Cercopithecidae > Mandrillus > Mandrillus leucophaeus. The sequence continues at coordinate 1,260,838 of NW_012102898.1, forward strand.
TTACAGGCATGCACCACCACGCCAGACTAATTTTGTATTTTTAGTAGAGACGGGATTTCTCCATGTTGGTCAGGCTGGTCTCGAACTCCCAACCTCAGGTGATTCACCCACCTCAGCCGCCCAAAGTGCTGGGATTACAGGCATGAGCCACCACACTCGGCCTATTTCATTTCCTTCTTTTTTTCAGACCTCATGTCTTTGCATTTGTGGAGTAGAAAATGCTGTTTAAAGATAAATATATAGAACAGCAGGGAAAAATAAGTTTAAGAATTAAAGTAAAATTAAATCTGTAAATTTAGGTGAAATTCTCCAAGAAAGAAAGAAAGAAAAAAAGGCTATGAAAAGAAAAAGAAAAAGCACTTGGAGGAGGAAGGAATAATTTCCCTATCATCATTATCTCTTCTCAAAAAATAGCAACATCAATAATGTTATCAAAATTATAGTGGGAATCAGATGAAATAGGACTAAGTACTCTATCAGTTCAAACCTTCACTGCAAATGTTCCATTTCTCATTGCTCTGAAAATAGGATGTCACTCTTATGGTAAAGATATTTTAAGAAAATCCATATGCAGAAAAGTAAATGTTAAGAAGGGATCAAATGTGGTATTTTTATCACTACACGAGGGATATTATAGAGATAAAAGGATTTTAGTTCTTAAGAATAGTATAAAAACAGGATTTTTCTATGCATTTATCTATGTATCTATCTCTAGCTATCATCTATATATACATGTTAAATCATGCCTGTATGTTCACAGGAAAAGAAAGAAAGATCTTTCCGTTACTGTTATCTTCTTGCATATCTTGCCAGTTCTACTTTAGTTCAATGTAATTAATTTATTTAGGAGTATGCGGGTGTGTATATTTTTTCTGTTTGCTTGGTACACACATTTGTCTTATGCTTGGAAGGACACCTTAGAAATTAGGCCAGCAAAACGTGGCTGTTCATTTTCTAGATGTTTAGCTTTCTCCCTACACTCATCGGAGCTCAAGAGCATCATTTGTGAAGTCCCTAGATAATAAAAACCATTGAGGACCTTGTTAACTAGGAACTTCTAGTCACTGAGGACATTGTTAACAGGGACCTTCCACTTACCCCAAGATGGATTCTTCAGGAGTGCGTACTGCAATTGACACATATAAGTAACTAAAAGCATTCTAGGTGATATTTATCTTCACAGAATTGTGGAAAGCATGGTTATATCTCACATAATACATATTTGTCCAACACCTTTTTCCAAATTT
>NW_012102898.1:1263104-1265151 GCF_000951045.1 Mandrillus leucophaeus
TTCTTCTGATCTTGTAATACACAGATTTAATACTTAGGGATGTTAAAAATTGGACAGCTGATCTGTAGACATTCATTCTCAACTATTAGGATCATTGAGCCTTTGGCAGCTGCTCAATTACAGTCAATAATTGGGCTTATCTGGCCCTCAAACATCATCACACATCCTTGCAAGGTCTGCCTCTGTGATTATATTTGCTGGTGATCTGCTGGCAGCAACAGTTAACATGTCAGATTCATCTTCACATATGTTTACTGTCAGAACATAGGTATTTGGAAAACATTTAAATATTACTTTGAGGATGTCTTATCTAGCCTTTTCACTTTTATGTCTTTGAAAATATTTTTAAGAAAGCAATAATTGGCTCCATAAGTAATAGCCTGAGACAAAAGGTGATTCTGATTGCTGTAGCAAGCTGGTATATAACACCATCCACCACCCTCTCACAGGGAACAATTTGAGGTAATGAATTATGACAGGAACATTGTTGTTTGCAAAATAATTAGGTGATAAAATAGATGAATTATTAGGCTTTTATCCTATAAACTGGTTGTTTTGTGATATGAAAGGCTGCAGATTTTTTCTCTCCTCATTTGAAATCCACCTTGTGTATACAATCATAAATTATGCCTTCCTAGTCTGATTGCCTAAAATTCTTGTATGACAACAATAGCAACACTTACAATTAGCTCAAGAATGAAAGTATATCTGGCTAATTTCACATGGAATACTTCTGTTGCTTTAATTAACTTATCCCAGTAAAACAATTTGTTCTTTTTTAGTATTGTACATTTTACAATGACATATAAAAATTAAGTCAGGTTAAAAGTATGACCTATAAGAAAAAGTGTTTTGAATGATAAATTATGGTTGTTGAATTAAATGTCTTTAATTTGCTAAAAGGAGGTAATAATATAAATTTAATGAACTGAGAAACTAATGAAGAACATAATTATACTTTGAAGTCCTTTGTTTTTCTCAAGTTTCCTTTGAATGCCTGGTACCAACTCTGATTCTTCAATCTGAATGTTCAAGCATGTAAAATTGTCTCTCATTCTCTGTGCCAGCTTCATGGATGCTTGAATGAGGTTATTGTTCCTAGGATTTTATATCATCCTTTCCTTATATTTACCCTTTCATTCCATGGCCATTCTATAAAACAAAAAGACAACAAAATTTAAGTTAGCACTCTTGATTGTCTTATATAAGAAGCTCCCACACTATATTTATGCAAAATAGAAGTTGCTGCTTTATAATACAGCAAACTTGAAAACTCTTGCCCCTTGTAAACATGACCTGTATGAATCATTAATGACATGAGAGAAATCTCCTGCTAAGAAAATAAATGATCTGCTTTCTGCTGAGTGGGAAGCCTGACTTTTGATCACAGGCAAGGTGATAGGATCAGGCATCAAATAAGGTCATGAAAATAGGAGACTGTTTAGAATTTCCAGGAGGAAGATTTATTTTTCTTTATTTTTCAATAATTTCAAAAGGTCAGTACCAGGGGGGCTACTAGCATCCTCAAACATTCATAAAAATTGCTGCAATACAACACATTTTTTGAGGAAATGTGAGATGAAGGTCAAAAAAATCAAATTTTTATTTAGTATTTGTTTCAACCTAACTAGTAAAACAACAGCTTGAAATTTATCCAAAAGTGATTTGGAATACCAAATGTGATCTAAGATGTCAGGATATGTAGAAAACTGGAAAATATTTTTAACAAATGGTGAAGTCTTAGCACAACTTGTCTCTGTCCAAGATTTTACTAGTATCTCCAAATATTTTACTGGTACCTCCAAACATTTCCTGGTATCTTCAAAGATTTTACAGGCACTAAAAATCATCTATTAATACTTTAATCTTATCTAGAATCTATACCTCTGAAAGCACTGTTTAAATATTATTAAATAAAGTGTCATAATGTAAATCTACTTTATTAGAGGATTTTAACATTTAAATTTCTTTTCTGTTACTTTTATTGCTCTATGAAGAAAATTCATTAAAGCTCTTTATCCTTTTATGAAGTCTTCTGCCATTTCCT
>NW_012102898.1:1267336-1269823 GCF_000951045.1 Mandrillus leucophaeus
ACCTGCATAACAACGTTCACACCAGACATTGTGGAAAATCCTCTATCCTCAATGCACATCCTTACACATGTAAACATGATCGAGATAAAGGAAGGTCATAATCACATAATATCTCACTATGTGCCACTCTATCTCAAGTGAATAAACTCCTACTTTTGGAATTCTGTCCATTTAATGAAAGTAATACGAATGCTGCTCTTTTTTAAAACTGTTATTTTCTTTAAGTACTCAGAACGTAGTAATTATTCTCAAGCATGATGATTGGGTGTTTATGTGCACATGTGAGATGTACCTTCTTCAAATCCTGTTTTGGTGGCAGCATGTTACCCATCTGACCTGAAAGAAAATAAGATAAAAAATAATAATTACCTGCTAAGGTTAAGCGATATATGTGTGTGTGTGTCTATGTGTGTGTATGTATATATGTGTGTGTATGTATATGTGTGTGTGTATATATATTTACCTAAAAAAAGTAGTTTAATCCATGAAATGTGTACTTAGTATAGTGTGTGTGGATACACACACACACACACACACACATGCACGTATATATATATATATGGCTTTAAGCACTAGTATTAACTGGAAATGTGTTGGAGTTATGTAGCTGTCTAGGCTCACTTGCATAGATTCAATAAGAAGACAATGAGATACACTCAAATGGTTCTAGACAGTTTACTGTTCGCCACATGGCAGGCAACATGGGTTCATAGTTCTCTTTACCTTCCAAATCCCATAGGAGTGGCACAGGTAAATATTTTGTGTTACAGATTGATATTTTGTATGTTGAAATCTTAACTTTTAATGTGATAACATTTGAAGGTGTCTTTAGAAGGTAATTAGGTCATGAGGATGAAGCCTTCATGAATGGAATTAGTGCACTTATAAAAAGAACCCCAAAGAACTCTTTCTTCCTGTTTCTGCCAGGTGAGGTTACAAAGACAAGTGGCAATCTGCCACCCAGAAAATGGTCCTCACCAGAACCAACCATGCTGGCATCCTGATCTTGAACTTCCAGCCTCCAGAACTGTGAGAAATAAGTTTCTATTGTTTATAAGCCACACAGTCTTGATACTTTGTTATAGCAGCTTAAAGTGACCAGGACTCTGCACACACCAACTATATCACAAGGGTTTATATCACAGCTGAGAAACACTGCACTTTAAAAACCCTCAATTGTATAAGGGATCTGCCAGACAACCTGCCCATCTTTATCTCCAGAGAAACTCTGCCTGGAATCTAAGGCTATCCTTAGATTGGGAAGGAGAAGGAAGACTTGACTCTCCTAGAATGTCTCTGAGGAGAAAAGCATTCTCTATGTTTATTACACTGATCAGACAAGAGGTCTCTCTCCTAAGGAGTGATACACTATCTCTAACTTCCAAGGCTCTTTGTTATGCAAGATTCTGCAAAAGAGCATCTGAGGAGATAAAAACACCAGAGAATTGCTTCCAAACAAATAAAAATGATCAGGTTTCTGTGTTGAAAATTGTCAGTTCTGTGTTAGCTTGATGCTGCATTATTTTTTGCAGTGTTTAAGGTTTTTTCATGAATGGAAAAAAGCATGTATTCAGATCATGTAGTGATTATGAACTTAATAAATCATTGATAATCTTCCATTTTGATGTAGGAGGTTCACCTTGATTCCCACATGGAATAAATATGCTGTATAATCTCCCCTTTAACCCAGGCTGATAGCTGAGGATCAACTACTTGAGGTAAACTGAGACTCAAGGATTAGTAAAGAAATCCAGATAATCAGATAACCTGAGCTTGATTTAGGTCTGTATGTATTATTGAACATATGCTGCTGAATCTTTTCACCTTTTAAAGTACTATATTACTCAAGGGCTTCACACAGGGGAGATATTATAGAGAGCACAATGGTTTTACAAGAACTGTCGAACTAAAACAGCCAAAAGGGAGCACTAAGCTAACCCAAAGATTTTAACTGATGAAAACAAAGATGGGAAAAGAACTGGGAAGAGCAAGGCCTGAGAGTTCTTTGTGAAGCCCTGTAGGGTTGGCACTCAATCTCCAAAGAGGAGGTGCCTCTTGGTTGTTGGTTCCTGTAAGAAGGGTGATGAGGCTGAAATCAGGACTGGCAAAAGAGGCTGGAGACTGGAGATCACTCTCTCTTTTGAGTTATGCTGATGTGAACAGCAGAAAAAAAGAACAAAACATAAATGGGGGAGAGTTCCTTCTCACTTCATTCATCCTCCTCTTCAAAGCCTCCGTTGGACATAATCATGGAAATCAGGAATACAGTCTGCAAAATTTTAGTACCAGCATCTCAGAGTGGAGTATAAGCAATGGATTTGATGCTGAAAGACAACGAGTACATGACTATCAAAATTACTAACTATAAGGTAATTTTCAAGGAACTTTAATCCAGTATTTTAATGTGAATATTTACTGAGGTTTCTAGTTTTCTTTGCGAAAACCAATTAACTTCAAGGTCACATTACTAACTCTTTCTTCTACTGG
>NW_012102898.1:1271118-1273152 GCF_000951045.1 Mandrillus leucophaeus
TAAAGTGTCATAATGTAAATCTACTTTATTAGAGGATTTTAACATTTAAATTTCTTTTCTGTTACTTTTATTGCTCTATGAAGAAAATTCATTAAAGCTCTTTATCCTTTTATGAAGTCTTCTGCCATTTCCTATAACTCTTTTCACATAGTACTTTCTGGTGCTTCTCAAATTACTTTCTTATGTATTCAAGTTATTTATTATTTTATTTTCTTTTTTATTTATTTTATAAAGCATATATTCGATAATTAATTCTTATATGTCTGTTTATTTTAAATATGTTACATAGCTTCTAATTTCTGACTTTTAAATTAATAAACTTTTTTTTTTCTACTCCCATTTATTTTCCTTAGTTTTGATATTTTTATTTTAGGGATGCATTTAGTCCTTAACTTAATTGGTTGCAATTGGTTTAGAGTTCTGAACTTTATATTTAAAAATTAGGTAAATTCTTCTTAAACATAATAACATTTTAAAACTGTAAATATGTATTATTTTGAGGAAAAGAAGAGTCATTTTTGTCTTATATGAGACGAGATACCCGATGTCTCCAGCATAGTTGGAAAACCAAGATCCTAGACCAGGGGAGATGGACAAATGCACCATAAAATACTATTTTTTTAAGAACAAATAATTGAGGAGAAGAAAAGTTTAGAAAAAGAAAAAGCTAAGACAGTAGTCTCACTTTATCAGTAATTTCACTTCCTGCCATTTCGGTTTTCCGTGGTCAGCCATTGTTAGAAAATATTGAATGAAAAATTTTAGAAACAAACAATTCATAAATTTTACATTGCATGTCGTTCTGAGTAGCATGATAACATGTTGGGTCATCCTGCTCTGGACATGGGTCATTCCTTCCTCCAGCATATCCATGCTGTGTATGCTACCCACCTGACAGTCTCTCAATAGCCTTCTTGGTGATCAGTTCAACAGACCACAACAGTAATAAAATAACAAGCGTGAGTCAATTATAATATGATATTTTGAGAGGGAAAAAGAGCACATCCACATAACTTTTATTACACTATATTGTTAAAATTCTTCTATTTTATTAATATTGTTTATCTTATTGTATGTCATTTGTAAATTAAACTGTATCATGAGTATCTATGTACAGAAAAACCATAGTATATATAAGACGAGATACTATCCACAGTTTCAGGTATCATTTGGGAGTGTTGGAACGAATCACCTACTGAGAAGAGAGGACTCCTGAAAAGCTGTCTAAAGAAATATTAGATAGCATCTCAGGCAATGCTAAAATACCTCATACAGTAAAAATGAGATTCAAGCAAAAATTACTATGCAATGTTGAACCATGTAGTCAATGTGAAGCCAAGTCTACAGGCCAGTGGTTTCTGACTATAATGTAACCCTTCCTTGAAATGCAAGTTTTTGCCTGCCTATTAGGCTGCTCTAAGCAGAAATAAAAGAACCAAGAGTAAACTAGACCTGTGAGCATTAGCAAGTTAAATAAGTAAATAAGCAAACAATAAAAATGCATCAATCCATAAGTCATATAAATATCCAGTACAAGAAATTGATCACGTCAAGAAGTTGATCAAAGTGAGCCGATAGCAAAGGAAAACCAGCAGGAATGGAAGAACTACAAAATATCACCTGTTTTTGAAACTAAGTGTTTGCATTTTTCCTGTCCATCCTGAGCTGCATGATCTCATATGATTTACTAGGCATTTCTGATATAAGGCATGACAGATATAAAGGATCGATGGTATGGGGTACAGGCATATGTGAATGATACTCAGAGTGTTATATAAAGGATCTCAGACTAGGAGATTTAATGCTAGTGTAAAGGAGCCAGCAGATTACATGACTATCTCTTCCTTCAATTTATGGTTAAAATACATTATTTAAGAAAACAAATAACAGAGCACATTCCAAAAGAAAGAAAAGTAAAGCCTTCAGGATTCAGACATAATGAACTAAAAAAAATACAACCTGAATTAGTACAAATGGTTCAAGAACTAAAAATAAGTCAATAAATAAAATCTATGTATGAAGGGTTGATATTAT
>NW_012102898.1:1275527-1284958 GCF_000951045.1 Mandrillus leucophaeus
TGTCTCTTTTGAGTTATGCTGATGTGAACAGCAGAAAAAAAGAACAAAACATAAATGGGGGAGAGTTCCTTCTCACTTCATTCATCCTCCTCTTCAAAGCCTCCGTTGGACATAATCATGGAAATCAGGAATACAGTTTGCAAAATTTTAGTACCAGCATCTCAGAGTGGAGTATAAGGAATGGATTTGATGCTGAAAGACAATGAGTACATGACTATCAAAATTACTAACTATAAGGTAATTTTCAAGGAACTTTAATCCAGTATTTTAATGTGAATATTTACTGAGGTTTCTAGTTTTCTTTGCGAAAACCAATTAACTTCAAGGTCACATTACTAACTCTTTCTTCTACTGGCAAACGAAACTTAATGATAATAGAAATTGATGTTTTGTCAGGAAAACATATTTTTTTTCTGAATTTATTATTAGTGTAGAATCCAACTTTTGCATGGAGTAATAATTTCATTCCATTTCTTTAAATTAGACACAGAATCTAATATGAGTGTTGCAATCTGCTGTGGAATATGTCCTTTGAGATGTCTGTTTCCCTTTTTCCCATATTCTCATTATAGTATATAGCTTTTCTTATTTTACCTTCTACTTCCCAAGGAGTGGAAAATATAGAATAAATAAATAAGATAGTCTTAAATCAAAAATTTCCTCTTATGTACACTGCTCTTAGAATTTGTTTCAGCTTATGTGTGATTCATCTTGTTGCTATTTCAAAATCTAGTATAAAGAACATACTTATAAATACCATTCATTTGTGAAAAAAAATCTAAAAGGAATAGCAATCTCTTCATTGCCCTGTGAATTAATCCATTTTCATGCTGCTGATAAAGACACCACTGAGACTGGGCAATTTACAAAAGGAAGAGGTTTAATGGACTTACAGTTCCACATGGTTAGGGTGGCCTCACAATCACAGCAGTAGGCACTTCTTACATGGCAGTGGCAAGAAAGAGAAGGAGGAAGAAGCAAAAGCAGAAGCACCTTATAAAGCCATTAGATCTCATGAGACTTATTCACTATCATGAGAACAGCATGGGGAAAACTGCCCCCATGATTTAATTATCTCCCAGCGGGTCCCTCCCCCAGCACATGGGAATTATGGGAGTACAATTCCAGATGAGATTTGGGTGAAGGCACAGAGCCAAACTATATAATTCCATGTGTGGCCCCTCCCAAATCTCATGTCCTCACATTTCAAAACCAATTATGCCTTCCCAACAGTCCCCTAAAGACTTACTTCAGCGTTAACTCAAAAGTCCACAGTCCAATATCTCATCTGAGACAAGGCAAGTCCTTTCCACCTATGAGCCTGCAAAATCAAAAGCAAGTTATTTACTTCCTAAATACAATGGGGTACAGGCATTGGGTGAATAAGCCATTCCAAATGGAGAAATTGGCCGAAACAAATGGCTATAGGCATCGTGCAAATCTCAAATTCAGTGGGGCAGTCAAATCTTAAAGCTCTAAAATGTTTTCTTTGACTCTATGTCTTACATTGGGGTCATGCTGATGCAAGAGGTGGGTTCCCATTGTCTTCGGCAGCTCCCCTTTTGTGGCTTTGCAGGGTATAGCCCCCCTCCTGGCTGTTCTAATGGGCTGGCATTGAGTGTCTGTGGCTTTTTTAGGTGCATGGTGCAAGCTGTTGGTGAATCTACCATTCTGGGATCTGGAGGACAGTTGCGCTCTTTTCACAGCTCCACTAGGTGGTGTCCCAGTAGGGACTCTGTGTGGAGGCTCCGACCCCACATTTCCTTTCTTCACTGCCCTAGTAGAGGTTCTCCATGAGGACCCTGCCCCTGCAGCAAAATTCAGCCTGGGCATCCAGTCTTTTCCATATGTCTTCTGAAATCTAGGTGGAGGTTCCCAAACCTCAATTCTTGTCTTCTGTACACTTGCAGGCTCAAGACCACCCACGTCTAAGCTGCCAAGGCTTAGGGTTTCCACCTGCTGATGCAACAGCCTGAGCTGTACCTTGGCCCCTTTCAGTCACAGCTGTAGTGGGTGAGGCACAGGACACCAAGTCCCTACACTGCACACGGCAGAGGGACCCTGGGCCAGGCCCACAAAACCATTTTTTCTTTATAAACCTCTGAGCTGGTGATGGGAGGAGCTGCTGCAAAGGTCTCTGACATGCCCTGGAGACATTTTCCCCATTGTCTTGGCGATTAACATTTGGCTTCTCATTACATGTGCAAATTTCTGCAGGCTGCCTGAATTTATCTTCAGAAAATGGAATTTTCTTTAGTATTGTGTTGTCAGGCTGCAAATTTTCCAAACTTTTGTGCTCTGTTTCCCTTTTGAAACTGAATGCCTTTAACAGCACTCAAGTCACCCTTGAATGCTTTGCTGCTTAGAAATTTCTTCTGCTAAATACCCTAAACCATCTCCTTCAAGTTCAAAGTTCCACAAATCTCTAGGGAAGAAGCAAAATGCTGACAGTCAAATATAGCACGAGTCACCTTTACTCCAGTTCCCAAGAAGTTCCTCATATCCATGTGAGACCACCTCAGCCTGGATTTCATTGTCCATAGCACTATCAACATTTTTGTCAAAGCCATTCAACAAACCTCTAGGGCGTTCCAAACTTTCCCACATTTTTCTGTCTTCTTCTGAGCCCTCCAAACTGTTCCAACCGCTGCCTGTTACCCAATTCCAAAGTCACTTCCACATTTTCAGGTATCTTTTCAGCAGTGCCCCACTCTACCGGTACCAATTCACTGTATTAGTACATTGTTTCCATGCTGCTCATAAAGACATACCCGAGACTGGGCAATTTACAAAAGAAAGAGATTTAATGGACTTACAGTACCACGTGACTAGGGAGGCCTCACAATCATGGCAGAAGGTGAAAGGCACTTTTTACCTGGCGGTGGCAAGAGAGAAAATGAGGAGGAAGTGAAAGCAGAAACCCTTTATAAAACCATCAGATCTCATGAGACTTATTCACCACCATGAGAACAGCATGCAGGGAACTGCTCCCATGATTCAATTTCTCTCACCAGGTCCCTCCTGCAACATGTGAGAATTATGGGAGTAAAATTCAAGATAAGATTTGGGTGGGAACACAGAGCCAAACCATATCATCTTGCCCTGACTCCACTGCCATTATTGAATGTTCACTTGTGTGAAGCAAGGTATGCGCAAACTTACAGAAATCTTTGCAAATCTCAGTCCATCTTCTTGAGTAGTGGCTATGATATAGTACCATGTGTTTACATTTGACTAAGATTTTTATTTGGAAAAATATATTTTTGAAAGTAATTGACAGTTCATAAAACTAGAATGTAAAGTGCTTTATTTTGCATTGATTTAAATTTTAAATCACTGAAATGACTCTCATTAAATGAACTTCAAGCTTCAGAAGTTGATATAATAGCCATTAAAAAGGAACAAAGTATATTTATATACTCTTCTGGAAAGGTCATGAAAACCCACTTAAGTAAAAAGAATAAAACCAGTATGTATAATATCATTATTGCCCAACTATATATGTGTATATGAACAAATGCATGCATTCAAAAGACATGAAAAATGATTTTTGTTTTAAAATGAAGATTTAGAATGGGGTTTATTCATTGAATTAGTATTTATGAGAATAATGAGCTAACTAATCTAGAAAATAAATAAATAAAGCAGATTTAGCATTAATACATAACAAACAAGGAGAATGTCACAGTCATGTATTTTAAACTTAAAAATTGAAGATTAATGTCAGAAACAGAATTAAGGGAAGACTAATCTTGTGCTTCTCTAGCCCAAAAGGAGATAATGCAGAGTTATCTTATCTTTTAGAGTGACACCAAATTATCTAGAAGCTACCTCAGAGGAGATCTTCATCTTTTCTGTCTCTAGCAAGTAGGGGCCACGGGGAGATATGTTTTCACAGAGAGGACGTCGTGAGGCTAAACCTTCCTGGTCAAAGCATAAGCTCCAGGAATCACCAATGAATAGTAAAAATACATCAAATGGGGAGGAAGTCTCAGCAATGTGATTTGCTTTTCCCTTTGTTTAGTGCAGTGAATTGTTTTTGATTGTTGACACTCAAAATATGATTATCAGACCAGTAACACTGGCATCACCTGGCAGCCTGCCATAAAAGTAGATGCAAGGGCAGCCATTGACATTTTGATAAAATCTCCATGTAATTTCTATAGAAATGGTTATTGTTTAAAAATACTATTGCAGTGGACTTTAACAACACATTACATAATATTATGTAACACTGAAGTAGGGAATCAGCAGGAGAACTTGTTTTCTCAGCATTGGTTACAAGACCCTGCTGATCAAAATAGAATTTGATGAAAACAGATGCAGCAAAGAAACAGGCCCCAAACAGCTAAAACCAGGATGGGGATGAGAGTGACTTTTAACTCATTTTACTCATTGTTCATTATATAGTACTTATAATGCAATAGCATGCTAAAAGAAACTCCCATTCATGATGCCACAGTTTACAAATGCCATGACAACTGCTGGAAGTAAACTTACATGGTTTAGAAGAGGAGAAACCCTCAGTTCTGGGAACTCCACACCCTTTTTTCAGATAACCATCTCCTTATTTAGCATCTAATCAAGGAACGGCCATAAATATAGCTAGCCAGCAATCCACGTGAAACATTGCTACCGCTCTGTCTATGGAGCAGCCATTTTTCTGTGTTCTGTTGCTGTAATAAACTCACTTTTGCTTTGTTTTGTTGGATAGCTCTTGAATTCTTTTTTGTGTGAAGCCAAGAACCTCCCTGCCCCGGCTGAGCACCAATTTGGGGATTTGCCTGCATCAATACTGTAGGACCCAGTTTTATTAGAAAAGCATATGCAAAGCTGAGACCTCCTCTTTTACCTCACACTCAGTCTACAAAACCAATGGCAACAAAGCCATATTTTCAGATGGGAAAAAAAGCTAAATTTAGATAAAGGAGTAGAGAGAAAAAGAAGATTCTATAAATTTCTATAAACAGTTATGTTAGCAAGGTACAAAGAAGAGGTTTAGCAAGTATATAAAAATATTTAAAAATAAGCAAATTAAAGAATATAATTTGCATAAGATAAGTGACTATCTTAGACAAGAGTAAATCATTGTCGAATGAATAGCACTAAATCCTCCACAAGTGATTTACTCTGTAAGTATTTAATAGAAGCATTAATTTATCAAACAAGAGTGTAAAGACCAGATGGCAATACAACCCAGGCAGATGAAAATGGTGACTGAAGAGCTGTGGAAACAAATTGAGGAACAAAATTACCACAATACAAAAATAATAAATGCATCTAAACAGAACAAAACAGAACAGATGTGGCTGAAAATGGAATCACTGACACAGTGGAGAAAATGCCTATTAAAGTTACGTGAATTCAGAGAAAAAAGACCCAGATCAAAGCAGTTCGATGAATCACAATAGATGAAGAGAACAGAGATGTTCCAGCGTGAGAATAACTGTCATCTGTGATGTAAAAACTTCAATAGAATTAACAAAAATCATTCATGAGAAATGAAGATTTCCCAGAAATTTTAAAATGTATTTGCACAATGACAGAATACACAGTGTTCCAGAAATTACAATTTGCAGAACAATTTGGCCCAATAAATAATCTGGTGATGTAACTGAAATCGGAGAATTGGGTATTATCTGGCATACAGGAAAGAAGAGAAAGTTATGTACAAGAAGGAAGTGTCAGAGTAGCCTCAGATTTATCCACAGACATGTTCAATGATGGAAGATAATAGTGTAAGAGCTACGAGGTTCTGAAGAAAATAAGAGGTAAGATGTTACTCAAGACCTATATATTCAGGTATTAAATGTTACTGAAGCATTAAAATGTACCTTGACTTTTGATATGAAAATTAAAAATAAGAGAAGAAATAAACAACCAATAGGTCTTTCTGGAAAAAACTAAAAAGACAGAGATAAATAAAGACACAAACAAAACACGTTTTTGACAATTAAAACAGTCAAATAATGGAAAAATAAAGCAATCATTAGAATCTAAACTAAATAAACAGAAATAAAACTAAGCAACCATGGTAGTGAAAATTAAGCAAAAATACAAATCTTCAGTACATCAGTAATGTCAATAAACTTGGAGGAATAAAATAAAGTACAAGATTGTGCAGGTGTTAAGTAAATTAAAATGGAAACTAGGTCTGGAGAATTTCTGAGCAGAGAAAGCCAGTTAGGCCTTAAAAATAACCTTAGCATTGCTTAACTTGCAAGCACAGCAAAACTTAAACATGGGCCATTTCTTGTAAACGCTTGTATTAAGGAAAAACAAAACAGACTCTATCAATCAGAAGTTGCCAACTAACTTACCTAACAAGAACCTATTCAGCAGCATAGACAAAGACAATTGCATAACCGTAACCAGTGAAATCTTTTCTTGGCTTTACTTCCATGTCTGTCATTTAAAAGCATCTATTGGAGCTCCCAAATCACTTCTCGTTAGGAGCTGGAGCTGCTCAATTCATGAGTCAATATTTATTCAAATAAACTCTTTAACATTTTATTGTGCCTTAATTTATCTTTTAGCCCAGGTTATGCTAGGTCTACTTGAAATAGTAAAACTTCCAGGACGGGTGTGGTGGCTTATGTTTGTATTCAGCACTTTGAGAGGTCAAGGCAGGCAGATCACTTGAGCTGAAGAGTTCTATACCAGCCTGGGAAACACGGCAAAATCCCCTCTCTACCAAAAAAAAAAAAAAAAAAAAATGGCCGAGAGTGGTGGGACACACCTCTATTCCCAGCTACTCAGTAGGCTGAGTTGGAAAAATCATCTGAGTTTGACAGGCAGAGATCGCAGTGACCCATAGTCACACCACCACACTCCAGCCTGGATGACACAGTAAAACCCTGTTTCAAAATAATAGCAAAAACAACAGCAAAATTCCAAACTCTCAATATTTAAAAAAATTAATAAAAATTCTTCTTAAATTTTGAGGTATCTTTTATGGAAGAAGTATGTCTTAAGAAGAACAGATATTTGTACAGCTAATATTTTTTTTAAATAGAATTTACTAGTTTTTTTTTCTTTTAAATTCAAGTATACTAAATAAAGTTTATATTAAAATCATCCCTCAGCACAGTTTTAAATAAAATACCTTCTTTTTGTTGATTTTTCTTTCTTGCTTTCATCCTTTTTTAGTTCCTTTCTGTTTGTCTATTTTATAAAAGCATAATAAACCATCTGGAATGCTCTTTCATCATGGTTGAAATGTCATCTCAGGCTTTTTTTGCTGGTTTAAAGATGTTCTTGGCCACGTGTTGTGGTTCACACCTGTAATCCCACCACTTTGGGAGGCTGAGGCAGGCAGATCACGAGGTCAGGAGATTGAGACCATCCTGGCTAACACAGTGAAACCCCGTTTCTACTAAAAATACGAAAAAATTGGCCGGGCTTGGTGGCGGGAGCCTGTAGTCCCAGCTACTCGGGAGGCTGAGGCAGCAAAATGGCGTGAACCCAGGAGGCGGAGCTTGCAGTGAGCCGAGATCGCGTCACTGCACTCCAGCCTGAGCGACAGAGGGAGACTCTGTCTCAAAAAAAAAATAATAATAATAATAAAATAAATAAGTAAATAAACTTGTTCTTGATATGATTTTTATATATATATTTTTTTTTGGAGGGGGGCGGAAGACAATCATTCTTTAAAACAAAAAGGCAAAAATAAGGTCTAGGGAGATAAATTTCAAAATGTAAATATTAATTTTCTGGTTGGGGAACTGGACAGAATGTATGTAGAACTCAGAATTAGATGTGTTAAAATTATTGCTTCACAGTATTTATAATATTTTAACAAATTTGTTACTAGCATAAACTATTCATTACTAGAAAAATATCATTTGTTGTTAATTATATGAAACATGTTTTTTAATCTTTGTATTTTACATATTAATGGTAAAGCTTAGTTTTTTGTTTTTTTTTAAACATATATGGAGCTATTTTTTAGTTGGAGAAAGTTAGGGAAAAATACACACATATGGTTTGGTTAGGAAGGAATTAGTCCTATTACTCATAGCTTTGTACATCAGGCAAGTTGCTAGAACAGTCGGCAATTCTTAAAATGTGTATGTATGAAAATAATTTCTGTTAAAAACAGATTTTTTTTTGCTGCATGGTCTCATTTTGGGTCTATATAAGATGCTGCTAAAACAATTTGAGATGACATAACTGTTACTGTAGTTCAACATTTGAAAGAGCTAATCTATTTTGAGAGTCGTAATTGTTTGTTTTGTAAATGATGATTTCTGTACATTTCCAATTCTACACTATATTTAATTTTGTATAAAATTATATATATTATACTACACAATACCTTAATTTCAGGTTTAATTAAGGGTTAATGCCTTAATTATTAAAAGAGTTCAAATGACTTCTGTCTTGTCCACTTTTAAACTACTTAGCTTTATCTTTAAACCAAAGTAACTCCTTGCAAGCTTTTTGTTTAGTGGAATTGCTTGAAACCTGGAGGCAGAGGTTGCAGTGAGCCGAGATCACGCCACTGCACTCCAGCCTGGGCAACAGAGTAAGACACAGTCTCCAAAACAAAACAAACAACAACAAAAAAAAGCTTCTTGTTTAGTGTGATAGCGGAGCAAAGAAAGTCATGAAGAAAAGTCTTCTTCCAAAATATTCTTAACTTACATTTGGGTAATTTTATTACAGTGAATTGAAATAAGAATCCACTGAGTAATAATGCTAATATATCACTTTGTTATTCTTTCCCAACTAAATGACTGAATGAGGCATATGTTCAGTTCCCTCTCCCTGTGCTTTCAGACATGTATTGACACTTCACTTTGTCATATAATCCTCAACAGATAGTTGCTTTAAGATCAATATATTTACAGAATAGGAAAAATAATTTGCATGCAATTATTTGCTAAGTCATAATGTTCTGAGAGCTTGCCTCACTCAGAAAAAAAAAAAAAATAGAAAAAACAGACAAATGCCTTTTTGTAATAAATTAAATAAACTATTCAGTTGAGAATAAAATTCAATTTTACTTATTTATTTGAGTTCTGTAACAAGAATTCAATTTGATTACATACATCTCCAAGTTTTGAGCCATGTGCAATCAACATATGTTAGACATAATTTAATTGAGCAAGAACTTTACTTTGAGTTCTAAAATAAGAAATATGTTCTTCTCTCCCTCTCTCCTTCCTCTCTCTTCTTTTCTTTCTTGCTTGTTTGCTTGCTGGTAGAGAGAAGTTCTCAAGGTGATATATACAAAAATAGAGGGCTGACAGTCTGGAATGACAAACTGGACTGGTCATTGGGACACTAGTGTTGTTGTTCTATCGTGAACAACCTTCTATTATTTCTAAGTCTTGCATGTGATATTACTGAGATTGTTTTCCATGCCTCTCAGCAACACAGGTAATAAGAATTAAACTCCATCAGTGGAGTTTATATATATTATATAT
>NW_012102898.1:1286258-1288171 GCF_000951045.1 Mandrillus leucophaeus
GATTATAGAAAAAAAAATCAATTTTCTGAAGAGAAATTCAAGCAGGGTGCAGACATTTGCATGAGTAACAAGAAGCCAAAAGCTAATTGATAAGACAGTGGGGGAAATGTCTCCAAGGCATGTCAGTGAACTATGTGGCAGCCCCCCCATCACAGGCCCAGAGGCCTAGGAGGAAAAAATAGTTTCACAGGCCAACCCTGTTGTGTGCAGCCTAGGGATTTGGTGCCCTGTGTCCTAGCCACTCTAAGTCATTGCTAAAAGGGGCAAGGTGAAGCTTGGGCTGTGGCCTCAGAGGGTGTAAGCTCCAAGCCTTGACAATTTCCATATGGTGTTGAATCCCCACTGGGGCATGGCTTAATGGAGCTGTGAGAAGACAGCCACCATCCTGCAGACCCCACAACGGTAGATCTACCAACAGATTGCACCGTGCACTTGAAAAAGCCAAAGACACTCAATACCACCCCATTAAAGCAACTTGGAGGGATGCTGTACTCTGCAAAGCCTCAGGGGCAGAGCAACTGATGACCCTGGAAGCCACCCCTTGCATCAGCATGACCTGGATGTGAAACATGGAATGGAAGGAGATCATTTTGGTCCTTGAAGATTCGACTGCCCTACTGGATTTTGGACTTGCATGGAGTCTGTAGCCATTTGTTTTGGCCAATTTCTCCCATTTGGAACACCTGTATTTACCCAATACCTGCACCCCCATTTTATCTAGGAAGTAATTAACTGCTTTTGATTTTACAGGCTCATAGGTGGAAGGGACTTGCCTTGTTTCAGATGAGATCCTGGACTGTGGCTTTTGAGTTGATGCTGAAATTGGTTAACACTTTGGGGGTCTATTGGGAAGGCATAATTGGTTTTGAAATGTAAGGATATGAGATTCAGCAGGGGCCAGGGACAGAATGATATGGTTTGGCTGTGTTTCCACTCAAATCTCATCTTGAATTGTAGCCGCATAATTCCCACATTTTGTGGGAGGGTCCTGGTGAGAGATAATTGAATCAAGAGGACAATTTCCCCCATACTGTTCTCGTGGCAGTGAATAAGTCTCATGAGACTGACGGTTTTATAAGGGGTTTCCCTTTTTGCTTGGTTTTCATTTGCTCGTCTGCCTCCATGTAAGCTATGATTTTTCTTTCTGCCATGGTTGTGAGGTCTCCCCAGCCATGCAAACTGTGAGTCCATGACACCTCTTTTTCTTCATAAATTATCCATTCTCAGGTTTGTCTTTATTAGCAGCATGAAAATGGATTAATCTACCTGGGGCCAACCTAGGTATCTTTAAGCAAGCCAAAAAAAAACTCTTTATGGTGATTATATTTTAGCATTGAAGATATGCAATAAGAAATTCTCTATGTAGTGATGTAAAGAAAATATAACAGTATACATTTTTGAAACCATTTTGTTATGATTCTTTCTGATAGGATCATTACCTGCTTTATTTTATTTTTTTTTTAGAAGGAAAAAATATTACCAAAATTTCCAAAGCTCAGCAAAAAGTATAAGACCTAAAATTTCTTTTGCTTTAGAACTAAATTGTCAGGTGAAATTTAGTACTATATATATATATAGTCTTTCCTTGCAGGAGTTTGTTAGTTTCTATTTCTGAGGACTTCCAGAATAATTGAAGATTATGTTATTTTTTCACAGTTAAATCGTAAGTTTTAAGTTCTATAATGATATAAGCATATAAAAATATTTAATTCCTGTATTATTGGTACTTGCTACAATATTTCATGACTTAATTTCACTCAATATCTATTTGTGGACTAAGTTGCATAAGAAGCATTTTTTATAGGTAAAATATGTGTCTAATTAAAAGATATATACCAGGTGTTCAGGACCAGCCTGGCCAACATAGTGAAGCCTCATCTCTACTAAAAATGCAAAAATTAGCCAGGCATGGT
>NW_012102898.1:1289886-1292346 GCF_000951045.1 Mandrillus leucophaeus
TGCCAATGACTTTTCTAGGTGCACGGTGCAAGCTATTGGTGAATCTACCATTCTGTGGTCTGGAGGACTGTGGACTTCTTCTCACAGCTCTACTAGGCGGTGCCCCAGTGGGGACATTGTGAGGGCTCTGACCCCACGTTTTCCCTCTGCCCTGCCCTAGTAGAGGTTTTCCATGAGGACTCTATCACGGCAGCAGACTTATTCCTGGATATCCACACATTTCCATACATCCTCTGAAATCTATGTGGAGGATCTCAAGCCTCAACAGTTGCCTCTGTGCACCCACAGGCACAACACCAAGTAGAAGCCAGCAAGGCTTAAGGCTTGCACCCTTTGAAGCAATGGCCTGAGCTGTAACTTGCTCCCTTTTAGCCATGGCTGGAGCTGGAGCTGGAGTGGCTGGGATTTAGGGTGCCATGTCCCAAGGCTACACAGAGCAGTGGGTCCCTGGGCCTGACCCACAAAATCATTTTTCCCTCTGTGGTGGTTAAAACTGACTGTCAACTTGATTGAAGGATGCAAAGTATTGTTCTTGAGTGTGTCTGTAAGAAGATTAACATTTGAGTCAGTGGACTGGGAAATGCAGGCCCAACCTCAATCTGAGTGGGCAAAGAAGGCAGAAGGAGGTGTGAGAAGCTGACTTGCTGGATATTCCAGCTTTCATCTTTTTCCTGTGCTGGATGCTTCTTGCCCTCAAAAGTCAGACTCCAAGTTCTTCAGCTCTTGGACTTATACCACAGACTAAAAGCAGCACTCTCAGCTTCCTTACTTTTGAGGTTTTGGGACTCAGACTGGCTTCCCTGCACCTCAGCTTGCAGATGACCTATTGTGGAACTTCACCTTATGATCATGTGAGTCAATGCTCCTTAATAAACTCCCTTGCATGTATACATCTATCCTATTAATCTTATCCCTGTAGAGAACCCTAATACATGACCCTAGACCTCCCTCCCTATGATAGGAGTAAACAAAACGTCCTTAAGAGATTTAGAAGTGATTCAACATCTAAATATATTCAGGAATCAAAGCATTAATCTCCTGAGAACATCAAATTAATTGTAAAAATGCTGTATCAGTATTGTCATATACTTCTTTAATGGATATGGTAGAAGTGAGGGGTAGAAGTGTATTCAAACTCACTCTGATTAAGTTTGAGTAACAGAATTATATGACATTAAAAATATTTTAAGCATTCATTCATTTACTCATTTGTTTAATGGTTCATTATTCATTTAACTACTGACTAGGGACCTTTTCTACAGACTAGGCACACTTTTTTTTAAATACAAGTCACAGGAAGAAAACAGACATTTATTTTTCTTTCTAAAAGAAATTTGAACTTGTTCCAGAACCATTTGTGTGTTCTTTAGGTAATATTCTTTAGAAATAATTGTTATCTTTGACATAGTTATTTGCAGTGCTAACATACGACAATAGAAAAGAGAAATGAAAAGATACATCTAAAATCCAGGGATACTTACATCTTCCTTACAAGAAAATAACAAGCTTAATTTTTATTTTGTTGATGTATTCTAATAATGAGGAAAGACGAGGGAAGTGAAAACCAAGAGCAATGTTGACACTTCACAAATTCCAAGTTATTGCCTGAAGGGCTTTTGTGTCTTGCCTTCGTATAAAAGTGTTGTGAAAGTAAATTCTGTGGTGTCATGCAGGCGAAGTCCCCGGATGACCTTGGAAACTCAAACTCCTCCTCTCTTTCCTGCTTATAATTCTCAAGAATGATTGTAGAATTGCTGGGATGGAACACTCTGAGATGAAGAGAAACTGGCTGGAACAGTTGAGGCTCTGTTTCCATCTCTCCTGGAACAGCAGAACTTGCAATGCTTTAGCTCAGAGTGTCAAGTCACCCTGGAAATAAACACAGAGCAGAACATACTTTCAGAGTTTCTCAGTGGCTGTGTGACATGGTGTGTGTGCAGTATAGACTCCACTGTCCTAGGCAACTTTCCTGAGCCCTGGCTCATCGTAAATCTTAGACTTCTGTTATCCATTGCTGCCTATCTGTAAGTAATAACTTACTGTGTGGGTGTTCTCGGTCGCTGGACTTATGTAGGTGAATTGATGTATGTGCACAGTATTAGGAAGGAGTTTAGAGTCCTCTCCTGGGATTGATACCAGTCCACATGGAAACTGCTTTAAATATTATATATTCTGAGGTTAGAAATATCATACTGACATGGTTTATTGAATTGCATAACATAAAAACTTGGCATAAACTCCTTCTGTTCGAGGATTTAAAGTAATACGGTATTTTATTTGTTTACTTTTTCATCACTTGAGCCCTTAGTTGTTCTATTACCAAAAGACACAATTTCTCAGTCATGTACAATGGACTGCTTCTAAATGCAGAGAAGGCTTAGCATGGTGGCTCATGCCTGAATCCCAGCACTTTGGGAGGCTGAGACAGGTGGATCACGTGAGGTCAAGAGTTTGAGACCA
>NW_012102898.1:1292396-1293806 GCF_000951045.1 Mandrillus leucophaeus
TATATATATCAACATAATATATCATTATATGATAAGATAATATATATTAGTCAAATAAATATATTTAAATTAACTAAATTATTAGTTATCAAGATAGTAAATAAAACAGTTTTTACTTGTGGAATATGTAATTTTCACTGTATTTGACAAGTCTGAAAAACAGATATGCTTTCTGATATCATTGATTCATTTATTCAGTATTTATTAAAAGCCTAATATGTCCTAGTGATGTGGTTTGACTATGTTCCCACTCAAATTTCATCTTGAATTGGGGCTCCCATAATTCCCATGTGTTGTGGAAGGGGCCCGGTAAGAAATAATTGAATCATAGGGGCAGTTTTCCCCATACAGTACTCATAGTAGTGAGTAAGTCTCACAAGAACTGATGGTTTTATAAGCGGTTTCCATTTTTGCTTGTTTCTCATTATCTCTTGTCCACTGCCATGCAAGACATGCCTTTCACCTTGTCATGATTGTAAGGCATCCCTAGCCACGCGGAACTGTGAGTTCATTAAACCTTTTTCTTTATAAATTACCCAGTTTGGGGTATTTCTTTATTATCAGTGTGAAAACTGACTAATGCAGTAAATTGGTACTGGGAGTGAGGTGATGCTGTAAAGATACTCAAAAATATGGAAGCAATTTTGGAACTGGGTAAATGGTAGAAGTTGGAACAGATTGGAAGACTCAGAAGGAGACAGGAAAATGTGGAAAAGTTTGGAACTTCCTAGAGACTTGGAGGGCTTACAAAGTAGGAGGATGTTGGAAAGTTTGGAACTTCCTAGAGACTTGTTTAATGGCTTTGACCAAAATGCTGATAATGATATGAACAATGAAATTTAGGCTGAGGTGGTCTCAGATGAAGATGAGAAATTTGTTGAGAACTGGAGTAAAGGTGACTCTTACTATGTTTTAGCAAAGAAACTGGCTGCATTTTACTCCTGCACTAGAGATTTGTGGAACTTTAAACTTGAGGGAGATGATTTAGGGTATCTGGCATAAGAAATTTCTAAACAGCAAAACATTCAAGATGTGACTTGAGTGCTGTTAAAAGCATTCAGTTTTAAAAGAGAAACTGAGCATAAAAATTCTGAAAATTTGCAGCCTGATTAGATTATAGAAAAAAAAATCAATTTTCTGAAGAGAAATTCAAGCAGGGTGCAGACATTTGCATGAGTAACAAGAAGCCAAAAGCTAATTGATAAGACAGTGGGGGAAATGTCTCCAAGGCATGTCAGTGAACTATGTGGCAGCCCCCCCATCACAGGCCCAGAGGCCTAGGAGGAAAAAATAGTTTCACAGACCAACCCTGTTGTGTGCAGCCTAGGGATTTGGTGCCCTGTGTCCTAGCCACTCTAAGTCATTGCTAAAAGGGGCAAGGTGAAGCTTGGGCTGTGGCCTCAGAGGGTG
>NW_012102898.1:1295606-1297878 GCF_000951045.1 Mandrillus leucophaeus
AAAAAGTCCTCCTACAATAGTACATACATATATTTTGTTATTCAGTATTTTTATGACTCTATAGTATTTCCATTTAATACTTTTAATGTTCTTATTAAATATTAAACTAAGTAATATTAACATTTTGGTATAAAAAGTTTTCTTTGTATTATCCTACAGACTAAACCCAATGAATGCTAAAGGAGGCTATCAATTTGATGTTTCAATTATATTTGTATACTTTTGTTATTATCAGAAGA
This sequence comes from Mandrillus leucophaeus, assembly GCF_000951045.1. Classification (NCBI taxonomy): domain Eukaryota; kingdom Metazoa; phylum Chordata; class Mammalia; order Primates; family Cercopithecidae; genus Mandrillus; species Mandrillus leucophaeus. The sequence goes on from NW_012102898.1 coordinate 1,295,846, forward strand.
TACAACAGTATGATATTTATATCATATTTAAATAAAAAGAAATTATTTTTTGATGTATTTTATCTTTCCTTAAAAATTTTGTGTATTTTTAAATATATATATTTTTTAATATAAGGAGGTTGATTGTGATTTTTGAAAACTAATGTTTTAAAATTTTGCCAAATTAAGGAAATGAACTATTATGCTAGTAAATGAAGCCAATAGCTATGAAAAAACAGATGCCAATTTTGTAAAATTAGATGAATATCCTGTTGAGAATAAAATTTATTTTTACACATTTGTTTGAGTACCTGTAACAAGAATCTATGGTTTAGTAAATAGATATAATTTTATTCAAATGTGAAGCAAACTACTTGTTTTCATGTAGATAAGTGTTGCACAGTTCTTTTTACCAACTATATTAGTCCATTCTTACATTGCTATAAAGAGCTACCTGTGACTGGGTAATTTATTAAAAAAAAAAAAAAGAGAGTTTTAATTTCTTAACAATTTCACACAGTGTAAAGGAAGGATGACTGCGGAGCCCTCAGAAAACTTACAATCATGGTGGAAAGTGACAGAGAAGCAAGCACATATTTACATGGCCTGCAGGAGAGACAGCCAAGGGAGCAGAGATACACACTTTCAAACAAACAGATCTTCTGAGTACTCACTAAATGTCATAAGAACAGTAAGGAGAAATCCACCCCCAAGACCCAATCACCTCCCTCCAGGTCCTTCCCTCAACACTGGGAATTATAATTAAACATGAGAATTAATGTGGACGCAGAGCCAAACCATATCATTCTGTCCCTGTCCCCTCCCAAAACTCATGTCTTTCTTATATTTTAAAACCAAGCATACCTTCCCAACAGTCCCCCAAAGTCTTAACTCATTCCAACATTAACTCAAAAGTCTAAGTCTAAAGTCTCATCTGAGACAATGAAAATTCCTTCCATCTACAAGCCGGTAAAATAAAAAACAAATTAGTTACTTCTAAAGTCCAAAGGGGATATAGATATTGAGTAAACACTCCCATTCCAAAAGGGAGAAATGGACCAAAACAAAGGCGCTACAGGCCCCAATGCAAATCCAAAACCCAATGCAAATAATTCAATCTTAAACCTCAAAAATAATCTCCTTTGACTCCATGTCTCACATCCAGGCCACACTGATGCAAGGGGTAGGCTCTCAAGGCCTTGGGCAGCTCCTATGGGACAGCCTCCCTGGTTGCTTTCACTTCCTGATATTGAATGCCAATGACTTTTCTAGGTGCACGGTGCAAGCTATTGGTGAATCTACCATTCTGTGGTCTGGAGGACTGTGGACTTCTTCTCACAGCTCTACTAGGCGGTGCCCCAGTGGGGACATTGTGAGGGCTCTGACCCCACGTTTTCCCTCTGCCCTGCCCTAGTAGAGGTTTTCCATGAGGACTCTATCACGGCAGCAGACTTATTCCTGGATATCCACACATTTTCATACATCCTCTGAAATCTATGTGGAGGATCTCAAGCCTCAACAGTTGCCTCTGTGCACCCACAGGCACAACACCAAGTAGAAGCCAGCAAGGCTTAAGGCTTGCACCCTTTGAAGCAATGGCCTGAGCTGTAACTTGCTCCCTTTTAGCCATGGCTGGAGCTGGAGCTGGAGTGGCTGGGATTTAGGGTGCCATGTCCCAAGGCTACACAGAGCAGTGGGTCCCTGGGCCTGACCCACAAAATCATTTTTCCCTCTGTGGTGGTTAAAACTGACTGTCAACTTGATTGAAGGATGCAAAGTATTGTTCTTGAGTGTGTCTGTAAGAAGATTAACATTTGAGTCAGTGGACTGGGAAATGCAGGCCCAACCTCAATCTGAGTGGGCAAAGAAGGCAGAAGGAGGTGTGAGAAGCTGACTTGCTGGATATTCCAGCTTTCATCTTTTTCCTGTGCTGGATGCTTCTTGCCCTCAAAAGTCAGACTCCAAGTTCTTCAGCTCTTGGACTTATACCACAGACTAAAAGCAGCACTCTCAGCTTCCTTACTTTTGAGGTTTTGGGACTCAGACTGGCTTCC